>NW_022263516.1:15000-52074 GCF_002021735.2 Oncorhynchus kisutch | reverse complement strand
TAGTGGTTAGAGCATTGGAACTAGTAACCGGAAGGTTGCGAGTTCAAACCCCCGAGCCGACAGGTACAAATCGTCGTTCTCTGCCCCTGAACATGCAGTTACCCACTGTTCCCCGGGGCTGTCAGTGAAATAGATAATGTGTTCTTAACTGACTTGCCTGGTTATAAATGTAAAAAAAAAAAATTATAATAATAATAAAAAGAGTACAGGCCTCAGTGTAACGCTCATTCCTTCGACTATAAACTGAATCCGACCATCACCCCTAGTGAGACAAAACTGTGACTCGTCAATGAAGAGCACTTTTTGACAGTCCTGTCTGGTCCAGCGACGGTGGGTTTGTGCCATAGGCGATGTTGTTGCCGGTGATATCTGGTGAGTACCTTCCTTTACAACAGCCTACAAGCCCTCAGTCCAGTCTCTCTCAGCCTATTGCGGACAGTCTGACCACTGATGGAGGGATTGTGCATTCCTGGTGTAACTCGGGCAGTTGTTGTTGCCATCCTTTACCTGTCCCGCAGGTGTGATTATCGGATGTACCGATCCTGTGCAGGTGTTGTTACACGTGGTCGGCCACTGCGAGGACGATCAGCTGCCCTGTCTCCCTGTAGCACTATCTTAGGCGTCTCACAGTATGGACATTGCAATTTACTGTCCTGGTCACATCTGCAGTCCTCATGCCTCCTTGCAGCATGCCTGAGGCACGTTCACACAGATGAGCAGGGACCCTGGACATCTTTGTTTACCCCAAATATACATCAACATGTTCAGTAGGTCCAGGACTATAATAATGGGTCATTAGAATGTCCAGACAATAATGTGACACTACAAACTGCTCCAAGTGGATATTGAGGGTGGGTAGTCTTAACCGTGAGGATGAGGGACAACATAAACCACCAGGGGCTCTCCTCTCTCGTTATGAACCTAATTGGTCGGTGAGCGTTTTGAGTGACAGCTGGGTTGAACCACTGAAAATATCAACTTCACTTCCCCTCTTTTGGGACCCATATAAGGGAACAACAGTCAAATATGAGGCATTTGATATTTAACTTGACAACAAAGACTGACTGTCAAAGATGATTCCATTTACATCGTTTGATACCTTTATATCTCTAACTACATCCATTGATTGGTGATACAGTCACCTCCTATACAGTGTATGTAAAGTGGTTTGGTACTGTTGAGAATGTCATCACCAAGCCTAAATTGGAGATTGTAAATATCTGTAGCAAGTAAGAAGAATGTATTAATTGGAATTGACCAAATGCACCCGCATACAGTTGTGAAGTGCATACTAAATTCATGTTGACTCTGGTAAACAGGAAGCTATAATGTCAGGAAATAAGCATGACATTTATTAATATACTAATACAAACAAATACAACATCTGTGTGCATGGGTTTTGAGAGAGAGAGACACAGGGAGAGAGACACAGAGAGAGAGAGAGAGAGAGAGAGAGAGAGAGAGAGAGAGAGAGGAGAGAGAGAGAGAGAGAGACACACAGAGAGAGAGAGAGAGACAGAGAGAGAGAGAGACAGAGAGAGAGAAGAGAGACAAAAGAGAGAGGAGAGAGACAGAGAGAGACAGAAGAGAGAGAGAGACAGAAAGAGGACACAGAGAGAGAGAGACAGAAGAGAGAGAGAGGAGAGACAGAGAGAGAGAGAGAGACACAGAGAGAGAGAGAGAGAGGAGAGACAGAAGACAGGAGAGAGCAGAGAGACGAGAGAACAGAACAGAGAGAAGGGTAGAGAAGAAGAAAGAGGAGACAGAGAGAGAAGAGAGAGAGCAGAGAGACAGAAAGAGAGAGAGAGAGAGAGAGAGACTGGAGTCTACTGTATGTGTTACAGCATGTGTTATGGTGATGTTAAAACTCTTTCTCACAACCCAGTTGATTATGCTGTCACATGACAAGTCAATTCCATGCCTTCAGAGGACTCTGATCTTTGGCTATCTCAGCACAGTCCTCGTCCCCTTAAGTACCTGCATTATCAGGCTGTTTGGCATTACCAGTACCTTCAGGGTTAAAAACAGTCAGATATCATGGTTAATACCAGTACCTTCAGGGTTAAAACAGTCAGATATCATGGTTAATACCAGTACCTACAGGGTTAACAACAGTCAGATATCATGGGTTAATACCAGTACCTACAGGGTTAAAAACAGTCAGATATCATGGTTAATACCAGTACCTACAGGGTTAAAAACAGTCAGATATCATGGTTAATACCAGTACCTACAGGGTTAATAACAGTCAGATACTATGGTTAATACCAGTACCTACAGGGTTAATAACAGTCAGATATCATGGTTAATACCAGTAGCTACTGTAGCGGAGTGCGTAATTGGCGGCAGAGAAGTCAGGCGCAGGAAGCAAAACTGGGTATAACCGGAGATTTATTAAGCAAAACCAATGGCATCCAGAAGAACAAGATAAATGTGCACAAAATAACCCGTCGTGCTCTCACGGGGAACGTGCACAATTACTACAATAAACAATCCCACAGAAAGACATTTGGGGAACAGAGGGGTTAAATACACAACAAGTAAATGAGAGAATTGAAACCAGGTGTGTGGAAAAACAAGACAAAACAAATGGAAATGAAAAGTGGATCGACGATGGCTAGAAGACCGGCAACGCTGACCGCCGAGCGCCGCCCAAACAAAGAGAAGACCCATTGAAGAAAAATCCATAGCCTTTGGCCTGGAGTGTAGACTGGAGCTGCAGCACGACAACGGGTAGCCTTAGATTGGTTCCTGGCCGAGGCCACGAAGAAGGGCAGCCCGGGCCCTCCTCCAAGTGCGATGACAGCGGCGCATGTGGTCCTGGACTGAGGGCTCCGCTACTTAAACCTCCTGATTTGGGAACAAGGGAGGTTGGCAACTCAGAGCACACTCAAAAGGAGACATACCTGATGAGGCGTTGATGAGGGTGTTGTGGGCATATTCCTGGGCATTCCAGGAGGAAGGGTTAGCTGTCGTAACACAGCGTTATGGCAGTTTCCAACTCCTGGTTGACCCGCTCCGTCAGACTGCTGGTCTGATAACCAGATGAAAGGCTGACCTTAAATGCATAGAACTGTACAGAAGGCTCTCCAAACCTGGGAAGTGAACTGGGGACCTCTGTCAGAAACAATGTCGCTAGGGATGCCATGCAGTCGCAAAACATGGGATACCAGCAGATCCGCAGTCTCCCTGGAGGAGTCTCCCTCCACTCCGTGACTGCCCTAACCTTGGCAGGATCCATTCGTAGCTGACCTTGAGCAATAATGTAACCTAAGAAGGACACAGAGGAACATGAAACTCACATTTCTCAGCCTTGGCAAATAGCTTATTCTCCAATAGCCTTTGGAGAACGTGTTGCTTGTGAGCCTCAATGTCCTTCGAAAAAATCCACATAGACAAAAACAAAACGCCCAATGACATCCCTCAGGACATCATTCACCAGGCCCTGAAAAAACAGCCAGAGGGTTAGTGAGGCCAAAAGGCATAACAAGGTGCTCAAAATGTCCAAGTGGTGTGTTGAATGACGTTTTCCACTCGTCACCCTCTCTGATGCGGAAAAGGTGGGAGGCATTCCGGAGGTCCAGTTTAGTAAATACTGTGGCACCATGGAGGGTGGAAAAAGCAGAACTGATGAGTGGCAAGGGATACTTATTCCTGACAGTAATACTATTCAACCCACGGAAGTCTATGCATGGCCTCAGTGATCCATTCTTTTTCTTAACAAAGAAAAATAGAGCTCCCACCGTAGAGGAAGAAGGCCTGACATGTCCGACAGCCAGGGAGTCCTGGATGTATTCCTCCATGGCTTCTTGCTCGGGGCAAGAGAGATTATACAACCTGCTACTAGGAAGAGGAGCTCCAGGCTGAAGCACGATAGCACAGTCGTAAGGCTGATGAGGCGTCAGAGATGGGGTGTGGTGCTTGCTGAATAGAGGAGTGAGACCGTGATATTCTGGAGGTACATGTCACGGTTGTTGTAAGAGACGGACCAAGGCGCAGCGTGTGTTGAGTTCCACATATTTATTTAAAGTGAAACTTCTTCAACAAACAAAAAACAAGCAAAAAAACATGACTACATGGTGCAACAAGAACATACACAAACAATATCCCACAAACACAGGTGGGAAAAATGGCTGCCAGCTCCTCGCACTTGCCCTGACGAGCCAGAGACCGTCAGGGAGGCGATGGAGAAGTTGGGAGAGAGAGAAGAGAGATGTTGTGTAGGTGTGTTTTGCTCAACATTCGACCTGAAGAGCCTGTCAGCAGTCTGGTCACAATCGCACCGTCGATGGGGTGGTAATTGAGTCGCCTTCTTTTTGGAGGAGGCGAGAGCCAAATCGGCATATTCAGGGGGTATGCGCACGGTGGAGACCTGGTCTGGACTTTCCACCATAGTAGCACCAACGTAAACCTCTAAACACCTCCCCGAGCACTCTCGCAACCAACCGTGAGAGCCCTCCGTTGCCAAGAAACAGTGGGGTCATGACAAGCTAACCAGGGTAGGCCTAGCACCACGGGAAACACAGGAAAGTCATTAAGGAAGAGACAGATTCTCTCCTTGTGACCCCCCTGCGTCACCACACCGAGAGGAGCGGTGACATCCCTAATCAACCCGGACACTAATGGTCGACTGTCTAAGGCGTGAACGGGGAAGGGAACAGCCACGGGAACAATGGGGATCCCTAAACTAAGGGCGAACGATCTGTCTATAAAATTCACAGCCGTGCCTGAATCGACGAGCGCCTTATGCTGGGAATGCGGGGAAAACTCAGGAAAAGTAACATACAAAAACATGTGTGCAACAGAGGGCTCTGGGTGAGAATGGCTCACCTGGGATGACGCCAGAATGCCCTTCCTTCTGCCTCGATCCCCAGAGGAACCAACCCGGCATCAACCGGCAGTGTGACCTCTGCGGCCACAGCTGGTGCACGAGACGGAACCTCCTCCAGTCTCCCTGCGTACAGGACCCCCCAGTTTCATGGGCACCGGAGCGGCGGTGCTGAGGGATGGAACCAACAGAACCCGATCTGGACGTCCACGGGTAGCCAGCAGATTATCCAGCCTATTGGACAGGTCCACCAGCTGGCCGAAGGTGAGGGTGGTGTCCCTGCAGGCCAACTCCCGACGGACATCCTTGCGCAAACTGCAGCGATAGAGGTCGATGAGGGCCCTATCGTTCCAACCAGAGCCGGCAGCCAGGGTCCGAAAATCCATGGCGAACTCCTGGGCGCTCCTCGTCCCCTGCCTCAGATGGAAGAGACATTCACCCGCCGCTCTACCCTTGGGTGGGTGGTCGAAGACTGCCCGGAAGCGGCAGGTGAAATCCTCGAAATGGGCCACTGCCGCATCTCTTTCTCCGCACATGGCATTGGCCCACTTGAAGGCTTTCCCAGAGAGGCACGAGACGAGGGCGGACACCTTCTCACTGCCTGAAGGAGCCGGGTGGTCGGTTGCCATATACAGGTCGAAACCCTGGCAGCATGCAGCCGTCCCATCGTACTCCCGGGGAAGGTCGAGACGAATCCCACTGGGACCGGGTGAAGTGGGGGCGAGTAGTGGAGACCCCGGTTGAGGTGCTGGAGGAACTCCCTGTCTCTCCCAGGGTCCATGTTTTGGACAACGTGGTCCATGGCGGGCGCCGAGATGGTGGAGCATCGCCACATGCTCCTGGGCGCGCTCCTTCACCCCTTTTCCAGGGGCACCTGCTTCTGCTGACTCCATATGTTGTGGTATGGGTTTCTGTAGCAGAGTGCGTAATTGGCTGCAGAGAAGTCAGGCGCAGGAGAGAAGAACTGGGTATTAACCAGAGATTTATTACGCAAAACCAACAGCATCCAGAACAACAAGATAAATGGGCACAAAATAACCCGTCGTGCACTCACGGGGAATGTGCACAAGCACTACAATAAACATTTCCACACAAAGACATGGGGGGAACAGAAGGTTAAATACAAAACAAGTAAATGAGGGAATTGAAACCAGGTGTGTGGAAAAACAAGACAAAACAAATGGAAAATGAAAAGTGGATAGACGATGGCTAGAAAACCGGCGACGCCGACCACCGAGAGTTGCCCGAACAAGGAGAAGACCCGACTTCGGCGAAAGTCGTGACAGCTATAGGGTTAAAAACAGTCAGATATCATGGTTAATACCAGTACCTACAGGGTTAAAAACAGTCAGATGTCATGGTTAATACCAGTACCTACAGGGTTAATAACAGTCATATATCGTGGTTAATACCAGTACCTACAGGGTTAACAACAGTCAGATATCATAGTTAATACCAGTTAGACGTCACAGTTAGAACATCACAATTGGAAATATTACGTATACATTTTTCATAGTTAATTGTGTTGACTGGTATCATCAATGACCTGTATTGAAAAAAGTTTAATGGAGCCTTATTGACAGATTATTTATCATCTCTCACCCTGTGGTCAGTGGGGTGCCGTCCACCCATTTCCAGGTCCCCTCATTAACCGAATCGGTCAGACCAATCCAGACTCTCCTCTTGAGGTCGAAGAGAAATTTCTGTTGTTGAAAAATATATATAATTATATGTTTTATCTTTTACCCCCTGCACAACATTATATTTTCGCTCTCGCTCTCGCTCTCGCTCTCGCTCGCTCTCTCTCTCTCGCTCTCTCTCTCTCACCTGTTCCTTATCACTGTTTATGATCACCAGGTCTGCTCCTCTCTCCAGACAATCCTCTCTGCTCTCCTTCCAGGTTTTAGTCTCAGTAGACAGGAAGTACCAGCTGGATTCAAACTTCTGCCAGCCAGCAGGACAGGTTTGTTCTACAAGATGATTGACATGAATTTCCTTCAACTTATCACAATGTACACTTAATATAAGAATACAGACTCATAATCATGTTTGTGGGATTAATTATAATTTATTACTGTAGGTTTACTCACTGCACTTGGTAAGCCACCCCCTAAGAAAATCTCTCTCAGTCTGTAGCTGTTCTATCTGTTTAGCCAGGTTGTTGTAACTGGTCTGTAGCTGGTCTCTCTCAGTAGTCAGGTTGTTGTAGCTGGTCTGTAGCTGGCCTCTCTCAGTAGTCAGGTTGTTGTAGCTGGTCTGTAGCTGGTCTCTCTCTGCAGATGAGTTGGTTGTATAGGCTAAGAAACCCTTATAAATCCCATAATCTGTTACAACAACAACAATAATATTTAAAAGAGATAGTCACAGAACTGGTGGTGAATTGTAGGAATTATAACTTCAGATTTACAGTAGACAGACAGGCCTATGATCCCAGCAAGTAGAACACACAGCAGCCCCAGACACACTGCAGCAACTCTGGAGGATCTCTTCCCTGAGTTATCAGGTTCTGTGGACACAGGTACTGTACATAGAATCATCAATGAGACACAATCGAACATGAACCATCGGGTGCAGGGATCATCTGGTAGATTCCAAGGTTTTGTCTTGAGCGAATGATCAGGGGCAGGAACATAATTAGCAAATTGACCACAAAAGCCCAAATAAATATAAAATGTGACTAAAACGTAATAATTTCAAACCTTTCTTACGTTAGTGTGTCTCTCTATTATACTTGGGAACAGATTTCCAAAATTAAAATCAATAGGAGCTGATTTCCTCGGTATCTGCTAGCAGATCTAGCTCTGCTCCAGTCATTGCAAAACTACCGCTAACTTCCTTCATACGGGATACAGTCATAAAAATGTCATCTACAAGCTCGTCTGTCTCTGGGGAAGTAGATAAAGGGTCACTTCAGTTTTATTTTGTCTCCAAATTGACATCATTGAAGGACAATGTCTAAATTTGACTGAAGTGGAAGATAGGATTCGCCCCATATGATCCCAAAGTATGAAGCATCTCTATTGTTTCATCTGTAAATGGAGGAAGAATAGCTGTATTTAAAGTGGTGGGATCTCACCCCATCTCTCTTCCTGTTGAGGGGGACTTGTTGTTAAATATACAGCTTCTCACAGCAACAGGAAATATAGTGGCCAGTTACAGTTAACCCCTCACCTTGCTAATGTTAGCCAGCTAGCTAATGTTAGTAGAATTCATAACATATCATATGTTTAGCAAATTCATAATATATTGTACGTTTTGCAAATTCGCAACAAATCATACAATATGGATGATCCACAAATTGATACATATCATCTGAAAGGTAACATATCATACTAAATGGAGTGTCTCGGATTTACGTACAGAATAATAGGAAATGCTCTGAGACCAGGAAATACAGACTGGGGAGGGAAGTTACATATAGGACTTTATGAACATGATAATGTATGTTTCTGCAGTTAGTAAACATCCTAAAATACAAAGCCTCAAACTCTTCTGAACATTTAACCTCTAGTCTTAAAAGAACAACCTTTTGTTTAGGAGATGTAGTATTTAGCATTTTATCTATCAATTTGCACAAGTACGTACTTTCAAAAACATTCCCTTGTGAAGTAAGGTACCTTCATGTGGAAGACACATTGTATTCTGTTTTTAAACTCAGTTGACTTTTGAAGCATTGTGGCATGGGGCAACGGCCAACCTCATCACGTTAACATAAGCTAAATTGTTTGTGTGGCCACCTGCCTTAGTCTGATAACATAATATATGATATGACTCCCACCAGCCTTAGTTTGACAATATAATACATGATATGACTCCCACCAGCCTTAGTTTGACAATATAATACATGATATGACTCCCACCAGTCTTAGTTTGATAATATAATACATGATATGACTATCACCAGTCTTAGTGTGACAATATAATACATGATATGACTCCCACCAGTCTTAGTGTGATAATATAATACATGATATGACTCCCACCAGTCTTAGTGTGATAATATAATACATGATATGACTCCCACCAGTCTTAGTGTGATAATATAATACATGATATGACTCCCACCAGTCTTAGTGTGATAATATAATACATGATATGACTCCCACCAGTCTTAGTGTGATAATATAATACATGATATGACTCCCACCAGCCTTAGTTTGACAATATAATACATGATATGACTCCCACCAGTCTTAGTTTGATAATATAATACATGATATGACTATCACCAGTCTTAGTGTGACAATATAATACATGATATGACTCCCACCAGTCGTAGTTTGATAATATAATACATGATATGACTCCCACCAGTCGTAGTTTGATAATATAATACATGATATGACTCCCACCAGTCGTAGTTTGATAATATAATACATGATATGACTCCCACCAGTCGTAGTTTGATAATATAATACATGATATGACTCCCACCAGTCGTAGTTTGATAATATAATACATGATATGACTCCCACCAGTCGTAGTTTGATAATATAATACATGATATGACTCCCACCAGTCGTAGTTTGATAATATAATACATGATATGACTCCCACCAGTCGTAGTTTGATAATATAATATATGATATGACTCCCACCAGTCTTAGTTTGATAATATAATACATGATATGACTATCACCAGTCTTAGTGTGATAATATAATACATGATATGACTCCCACCAGTCGTAGTTTGATAATATAATACATGATATGACTCCCACCAGTCGTAGTTTGATAATATAATACATGATATGACTCCCACCAGTCGTAGTTTGATAATATAATACATGATATGACTCCCACTAGCCTTAGTTTGATAATATAATACATGATATGACTCCCACCAGCCCGGGTTAGGGAGGGCTTGGTCGGTAGGGATGTCCTTGTCTCATCGCGCACCAGCGACTACTGTGGAGGGCCGGGTGCAGTGTGCGCTAACCAATGTTGCCAGGTGCACGGTGTTTCCTCCGACATATTGGTGCGGCTGGCTTCCGGGTTGGATTCGCGCTGTGTTAAGAAGCAGTGTGGCTAGGTTGGGTTGTGTATTGGAGGACGCATGACTTTCAACCTTCGTCTATACCGAAGCCCGTACGGGAGTTGTAGCGATGAGACAAGATAGTAGCTACTACAACAATTGGACACCACGAAATTGGGGATAAAATAAATAAATAAGAAGCCGTACACTCCACATAGCTGAGCTTTATGGAAGAGTGGCCAGAAAAAAATGCTTAAAGAAAAAAATAAGCAAACACGTTTGGTGTTCGCCAAAGGCATGTAGGAGACTCCCCAAACATATGGATACTCTGGTCAGATGAGACAAAAATTGAGCTTTTTGGCCATCAAGGAAAACGCTATGTCTGGCACAAACCCAACACCTCTCATCACCCCGAGAAGCATGGTGGTGGCAGCATCATGTTGTGGGGATGTTTTTCTTTGGCAGGGACTGGGAAACTTGTCAGAATTGAAGGAATGATGGATGGTGCTAAATGCAGGGAAATTCATGAGGGAAACCTGTTTCAGTCTTCCAGAGATTTGAGACTGGGACAGAGGTTCACCTTCCAGCAGGACATTGACCCTAAGCATACTGCTAAAGCAACAGTCGAATGGTTTAAGGGGAAACGTTTAACTGTCTTGGAATGGCCTAGTCAAAGCCCAGACCTCAATCCAATTGAGAATCTGTGGTATGACTTAAAGATTGCTGTACACCAGGGGAATCCATCCAACTTGAAGGAGCTGGAGCAGTTTTGCCTTGAAGAATGGGCAAAAATCCCAGTGGCTAGATATGCCAAGCTTATAGAGACATACCCCAAGACACTTGCAGCTGTAATTGCTGCAAAAGGTGGCTCTACAAAGTATTGACTTTGGGGGGTGAATAGTTATGCATGCTCAAGTTTTCCGTTTTTTTTGTCTTATTTCTTGTTTGTTTTACAATAATAAAATATTTTGCATCTTAAAAATGGTAGGCATGTTGTGTAAATCAAATGATGCAACCCCCCCCAAAAAATCTATTTTAATTTCAGGTTGTAAGGCAATAAAAATAGCTCAAATACAAAGCGGGGTGAAAACTTTTGCAAGCCACTGTGCGTGCACATATAGCCAAACCTATTGTTGACTTTCAAATGAATCATTAGACATCATTTTACAGAGAAGTAACACTTACTCATGGCTTTGAAAAAAATTTGAGCCTAAAGAGTTACAAGTAGGCTGGCTAACCAGAGAGAAAAGAGGAAACTGTGGCTGTCAGAGTGAGATCGGAGGGAGGGAGGGAGAGCAGTAGCAGGGTTAGTAGCTTCCTGTATCTGTGAGGTCAGAACTCAATCTATCAACCACAATGAGGAATGAGCTGTCTTGTTCCAGGCCAACTATATTGCAGTTGAGTTGCACGCGTCAACAAATAAGGTTACTGTACAACATGATGTGATCATCTCATGTGTTAAACACCAATCCAGGCATGGTGAGATCTGGCAGGTGACTTCAATGTAATCAAACTGGAACGTGGCCAATGTCATGAGTGGGGTTGAAGGAGAGAGAGGGCGGGACTTGGTAATGAAGGAAGCTTTCAGCAGCCATCATGTCAACTAGCAGAGACAACAGAGGTCATAGGGTGGCAATGAACTGTCAAAAAACCTACTGTATATCCACAGGTTAACTGTCATAACATCTACTGTATATCCACAGATGAACTGTCATAACATCTACTGTCCATCCACAGGTTAACTGTCATAACATCTACTGTCTATCCACAGATGAACTGTCATAACATCTACTGTCCATCCACAGGTTAACTGTCATAACATCTACTGTCTATCCACAGATGAACTGTCATAACATCTACTGTCCATCCACAGGTTAAATGTCATATCATCTACTGTCTATCCACAGGCTTACTCTTATAGTATCTACTGTCTATATCCTAGGTTGCTTTGACACAATATATTTAATAGATGCAAATTATAATGAATACCTTATACAGTAATGATGACACCTGCATAGTTACATCTGGGAAACTGAATTACATTTATCTTTGTCAGGTTGTTTGTGTTGGTTGTGGTTTACGCTAAACTCAGCCTGATGATGACTGTGTCACACCTTCAAATCAAAATCCAATCAAATGTATTTGTCACATACACATGGTTAGCAGATGTTAATGCGAGTGTAGCGAAATGTTTGTGCTTCTACTTCTGACCATGCAGTAATATCTAACAAGTAATATAACCTAACAATTTCACAACAACTACCATATAAACACAAGTGTAAAGCAATGAATACGAATATGTACATAAAAATTAATAAAAACATACTTTACATCAAGTTGGCAAGATGCAGTAGATGGTATAGAGTACAGCATATACATCTGAGATGAGTAATGTAGGGTATGAAAACATTATATAAAGTGGCATTGTTTAAAGTGGCTAGTGATACATTCAAGAGGGACTCAAACATTAGTGTGGGAAAAATACCAGAAAATTATTAAGATTTTATAGTTCATTCTATAGAAATTATGATGCATGAATCTGCCACAACCTTTTTTATAAAACCTGTTACTGAGAAATGTCTGGAACTCATCTAGTGACATCATTACTAGTCACACAACCTGAGAGACTGTGACCATGACAACTGACCACCAAGGTCCTGAATTTGAGAGAGGACCACTCCCACTGCTGTGAGTGATGTGTCACAGGTGACCAGAGTTGGGCTGGTGAGGTTAAAGTGGGTGTCCAGGACAAGTACACCTCCTTCTTCAACAGCTGATGCAGAGGGGAAGTGATGGCTGAATACTGGGGCAGAAAGAGCATGTTGTAACCCACCATTCCCAGAAATGAGGCAAGATGCGAAGCAGATGTCGGTTCTGGGACACGATGGACGACTTCCATGACTGGAATGACAGGAGTCATCATAGGGTCGAGGAGGGGCTTATGTGTGAACACTCTCATGGCAAATACGCCGTTGAAGAGGGTGGGCCATTGCTCTTGCAACGTGGAGGTGACGTGCAGGATTGTTGAGACAATGTTGTCCAACAGAGAGAACCCCAGGCTGGTGAACATGTATAGACCTAAGATATTAGTGCCCTGCCGTGTGATGTGGAAAGGGATCTGAGTGAGGAGGTTCTTTCAATTAACTGGTCCCTGATAATTTAATCTCTAAGATAACCACACTGACATGACCGCTAGTCCTTTATGATCACTGACGTACTGTTTCACTGACTCACCCACTCTCTGTGACGTACTGTGTCACTGACTCACCCACTCTCTGTGACGTATTGTGTCACTGACTCACCCACTCTCTGTGACGTACCGTGTCACTGACTCACCCACTCTCTGTGACGTACTGTTTCACTGACTCACCCACTCTCTGTGACGTACCATTTCACTGACTCACCCACTCTCTGTGACGTACTGTGTCACTGACTCACCCACTCTCTGTGACGTACTGTTTCACTGACTCACCCACTCTCTGTGACGTACTGTGTCACTGACTCACCCACTCTCTGTGACGTACTGTTTCACTGACTCACCCACTCTCTGTGATGTACTGTGTCACTGACTCACCCACTCTCTGTGACGTACTGTTTCACTGACTCACCCACTCTCTGTGGCGTACTGTTTCACTGACTCACGCACTCTCTGTGACGTACTGTGTCACTGACTCACCCACTCTCTGTGATCTATTGTTTCACTGACTCACCCACTCTCTGTGACGTACTGTGTCACTGACTCACCCACTCTCTGTGACGTACTGTTTCACTGACTCACCCACTCTCTGTGACGTACTGTGTCACTGACTCACCCACTCTCTGTGACGTACTGTTTCACTGACTCACCCACTCTCTGTGACGTACTGTGTCACTGACTCACCCACTCTCTGTGACGTACTGTGTCACTGACTCACCCACTCTCTGTGACGTACTGTGTCACTGACTCACCCACTCTCTATGACGTACTGTGTCACTGACTCACCCACTCTCTGTGCACGCTGCCAAAACTGTAGCCTCTTCAGAAGCCCACTCTGTTTCTTCGCGAAATGTCCATGCAAAAGTTTAAAAGGTGTATCATAAACTCAGCAAAAAAAGAAATGTCCTCTCACTGTCAACTGCTTTTATTTTCAGCAAACTTAACATGTGTAAATATTTGTATGAACATAACAAGATTCAACAACTGAGACATAAACTGAACAAGATCCACAGACATGTGACTAACAGAAATTGAATGTGTCCCTGAAAAAAGGGGGGGTGGGGGTCACAATCAAAATCAAAACAGTCAGTATCTGGTGTGGCCACCAGCTGCACTAACTACTGCAGTGCATCTCGTCCTCGTGAACTGCACCAGATTTGCCAGTACTTGCTGTGAGATGTTACCACACTCTTCCACCAAGGCACCTGCAAGTTCCCGGACATTTCTGGGGGTAATGGCCCTAGCCCTCACCCTCTGATCCAACAGGTCCCAGACATGTTCAATGCGATTGAGATACGGGCTCTTCGCTGGAAATGGCAGAACACTGACATTCCTGTCTTGCAGGAAATCATGCACAGAATGAGCAGTATGGCTGGTGGCATTGTTATGCTGGAGGGTCATGACAGGATGAGCCTGCAGGAAGGGTACCACATGAGGGAGGAGGATGTCTTCCCTCTAAAGCACAGCGTTGGGATTGCCTGCAATGACGACAAGCTAAGTCCAATGATGCTGTGACACACCACCCCAGACCATGACGGACTCTCCACCTCCAAATCGATCCCGCTCCAGAGTACAGGCCTCGGTGTAACGCTCATTCCTTCGACAATAAATGCGAATCTGGCCATCACACCTGGTGAGACAAAACCGCGACTCGTCAGTAAAGAGCACTTTTGCCAGTCATGTCTGGTCCCACAACGGTGGGGTTGTGCCCATAGGCGATGTTGTTGCCAGTAATGTCTGGTGAGAACCTGCCTTACAACAGGCCTACAAGCCCTCAGTCCAGCCTCTCCCAGCCTATTGCGGACAGTCTGAGCCCTGATGGAGGAATTGTGCATTCCTGGTGTAACTCGGGCAGTTGTTGCTGCCATCCTGTACTTGTCCCACAGGTGTGATGTTCAGATGTACCGATCCTGTGCAGGTGTTGTTACACGTGGTCTGCCACTGCGAGGATGATCAGCTATCCGTGCTGTCTCCCTGTAGCTCTGTCTTAGGCGTCTTACAGTACGGACATGGCAATTTATTGCCCTGGCCACATCTGCAGTCATCATGCCTCCTTGCAGCATGCCTAAGGCACATTCACGCCGATGAGCAGGGACCCTGGGCATCTTTCTTTTGGTGTTTTTCAGAGTGAGTAGAAAGGCCTCTTAAGTGTCCTAAGTTTTCATAACTGTGACCTTAATTGCCTACCATCTGTAAGCTGTGGTCGTTAAGCTGTGTCTTAATGACCATTCCACAAGGTGCATGTTCATTAATTGTTTATGGTTCTTTGAACAAGCATGGGAAGCAGTATTTAAACCCTTTACAATGAAGATCTGTGAAGTTATTTGGATTTTTACAAATGATCTTTGAAAGACAGGTTCCTGAAAAAGACACATTTATTTTTTGCTGAGTTTATGTGTTTGCTTCCCTGAGCATTTGGAAATTGCGAAGGCCCTCGGCGCCAAGACAGTGGAAAAGAATGGCCCTTTTCCTCTCACGGCTAACCACATCGAGTCCGGTAGCTAGCATGTACACTACCATTCAAAAGTTTGGGGTCACTTAGAAATGTCCTTGTTTTTTACAATGCCAGCATCCCGGAGTCGCTTCTTCACTGTGGTGTTTTGCAGGTACTGTTTAATGAAGCTGCCAGTTGAGGACATGTGATGCATCTGTTTCTCAAACTAGACACTCTAATGTACTTGTCCTCTTGCGCAGTTGTGCACCGGGGCCTCCCACTCCTCTATCTATTCTGGTTAGTGCCAGTTTGCGCTGTTCTGTGAAGGGAGTAGTACACAGCATTGTAAGAGATCTTCCGTTTTTTTGGCAATTTCTCGCATGGAATAGCCGTCATTTCTCAGCACAAGAATAGACTGACTCGTTTCAGAAGAAAGTCTTTGTTTCTGGACATTTTGAGCCTGTAATCAAACCCACAACTGCTGATGCTCCAGATACTCAACTAGACTAAAGAAGGCATGTTTTATTGTTTCTTTAATCAGGACAACAGTTTTCAGCTGTGCTAGCATAATTGCAAAAGGGTTTTGTAATGATCAATTAGCCCTTTAAAATGATAAACTTGGATTAGCTAACACAACGTGTCATTGGAACACAGGAGTGGTTTGCTGATAATGGGCCTCTGTACTACTACGTAGATATTCCATAAAAAATCAGCCGTTTCCAGCTACAATAGTTACTTAAAACATTAACAATATCTAGATGGCATTTCTGATAAATGTGATGTTTTTTTAATGGACAAAACATTTGCTTTTCTTTTAAAAACATGGACATTTCTAAGTGACCCCAAACTTTTGAACAGTCGTGTACGTCTCAAACTACAACTTCCATGTGTCCCATGGGATTGTTGGTTTAAACACATGAGCCAAGAGCTGCTCTGGTGGAGGTAGGGATATTGTAGAAAGACTTTCAGCAATCCTCGTTCGACAAATGTTCTGTGAAAAAAAGCTAATTGAAGCTTATTCTTGTCTCAATGAACAGCATAACTGAAATACAACAGATATAGAACTACCATATCAGCTCAGCATAAACCAATTAGACTGTCCAATCAATGGTACCAATCATGAATGCTATACTAGACAATCAGTGATGAACATCTCTCTCTTATGATCACCAGATCTGCTCCTCACTCTAGTACTGGGATCTCTGCTCTCCATCAAGGTTTTAGTCCCAGTAGACAGGAAGTACCAACTGGACTCCAACTTCTGCTAGCCTTTAGGACTAGTTTGTTCTACAATATGATTAACATACATTTAAGTCAACTTATCATAATGAACATTTAACGAAATAATAAAGACACACTATAGAGTGTATGAGATAAATGTATTACTGTAGGTTTACCGCTAATAATGTCTCTCTCAGTCTGTAACTGGTCTCTCTCTTTAGTCAGGCTGTTGTATCTGGTCTGTAGCTGGTCTCTCTCTTTAGTCAGGTTGTTGTATCGGGTCTGTAACTGGTCTCTCTCTTTAGTCAGGTTGTTGTATCTGGTCTGTAGCTGGTCTCTCTCTTTAGTCAGGTTGTTGTATCTGGTCTGTAGCTGGTCACTCTTTAGTCAGGTTGTTGTATCTGATCTCTAGCTGGTCTCTCTCTTTAGTCAGGTTGTTGTATCTGGTCTGTAACTGGTCTCTCTCTTTAGTCAGGTTGTTGTATCTGGTCTGTAGCTGGTCTCTCTCTTTAGTCAGGTTGTTGTATCTGGTCTGTAGCTGGTCACTCTTTAGTCAGGTTGTTGTATCTGATCTCTAGCTGGTCTCTCTCTTTAGTCAGGTTGTTGTATCTGGTATGTAGCTGGTCACTCTTTTAGTCAAGTTGTTGTGTCTGATCTCTAGCTGGTCTCTCTTTAGTCAGGTTGTTGTATCTGGTCTGTAACTGGTCTCTCTCTTTTGTCAGGTTGTTGTATCTGGTCTGTAACTGGTCTCTCTCTTTAGTCAGGTTGTTGTATCTGATCTCTAGCTGGTCTCTCTCTTTAGTCAGGTTGTTGTATCTGGTCTGTAGCTGGTGTCTCTCTGCAGAGTTTTTTAAGACAACAAATAAGAACTACTGAAGCTGAATTATAAGAACTATATCTACACTGAACATAAATATAAAAGGTAAAACATGTAAAGTGTTGGTCCCAAGTTTCATGAGGTTAAATAAAAAATCCCATAAATGATCCATACGCACAAAAAGCTTATTTCTGTCAAATTTTGTTTACATCCCTGTTAGTCAGAATTGCAAAGATAATCCATCCACCTTTCAGGTGTGGCATATCAAGAAGTTGATTAAATAGCATGATCATTACACAGGTGCACCTCGTGCTGGGGGCGGTAAAAGATAGTTTTGAGAGAGCATGCAATTGGCATGCTAAATTCAGGAATGTCCACCAGAGCTGTTGCCAGAGAATTGAATGTTAATTTCTCTACCATAAGTTGCCTTTATTACAGACAGTATTTCTGTCTGTAATAAAAACCCTTTTGTGGCTGAGCCTGGCTCCCCAGTGGGTGGGCTTGGTATACTGTCTATGGACATACTGCAGCAACTAGGAAGGATCTCTTCTCTGAGTTATAAGACTCTGTCAACATATATGAGACATGCTGTGTGTGTGTGTGTGTGTGTGTGTGTGTGTGTGTGTGTGTGTGTGTGTGTGTGTGTGTGTGTGTGTGTGTGTGTGTGTGTGTGTGTGTGTGTGTGTGTGTGTGTGTGTGTGTGTGTGTGTGTGTTCGTGCAATCTTACCTGAAGCAACAACTCCATCTCTTGTACTGGGCTTGAAGGCTCCTACGTTGCCATATAATTGGCCATCAATGTCTGTGTTCTTCATTGCTTCAGGCTCATCGTTTTCATAGACTCCCTCTGACATCTTAACACACTTGTGGTCAAATACAATAACTTCTATTTCTAACCTCAACTCTATTGTACGTCTGTAGCTGTGTCTTCTCCCTGCACTGTCTTGCATCTGTGTGACTCACTGTAGTGACACAATGTTTTTAACAGTCAACCACAGTGGAGGGGAAACTGTCAAATCAACACCACGCTTCCAACAGCCTTAGTTTGTAATCTAAACATGTTTCCCATAGTGCTCATCATGTGATATTATGATTAAACTTGTTAGGTTCTAAATATCAGAGTAAGACCTCAACGGACACAATGAAAGCTTCGACCAACTTTACAGACAAAGACATATTTCCACCAGTGGTAATATACATACCCCAATTTGGTTGGAGTCTCCTCCTTCTCTCTAACTTCACATCTTTATTGCTAGGCAGGAAGTGAAGTGATACAGGCAATAAACTGTTCCTTCTGCCTTAAGGTGATCTGACCTGACCTCAACCCCCTTCCTCACAAATCCACAGCTCTCCACCCTTATCAGTGCCTGCCAACATGTGATTGTTTTCCCTGCACTCAGTTCATTCCAAGCTTAATTGCATCCTCCATATACATTCCACCTACAGATATGGCTCCCCTCATGTCTCTAGAATAACTAATGATTAATCATATTTAAAGTTCAGAAATGCAAACCGATCAAACTGAAGTGATAATATACTCCATGATATGACTCTATATGTGATGTATGGTACAACTGTAGTGTTGGTGACAGAGACCTGGGTGGTTGTAGTACTAACTACAGGTACATCTGTAGTGTTGGTGACAGAGACCTGGGTGGTTGTAGTACTAACTACAACAACATCTGTAGTGTTGGTGACAGAGACTTGGGTGGATGTAGTACTAACTACACCTACATCTGTAGTGTTGGTGACAGAGACCTGGGAGGATGTAGTACTAACTACAGGTACAGCTGTAGTGTTGGTGACAGAGACCTGGGTGGATGTAGTACTAACTACAGGCACAGCTGTACTGTTGGTGACAGAGACCTGGGTGGATGTAGTCCTAACTACAATAGGATCCTGTGGTAATAATGATGGACTTCGACTTAAGATGCTTTTGGGAAACCGGCCCTGGGATGTAGAGCTCACAACCACTCGCACGTTGTCTGCACTGTCCACTACCAACGGCTCTGCCTTCTTTGAACCACAGGTGGCACTGTAGACCACCCAGGTCACATTCTTGGCCCTGGGGCCCACCTCTGTAGAAGTTGGCAGAGAGCTGCAAGTTTGAGGAGCTCCATGCTAATGGTATGTCGGAGGAGACCACTGAGGTACAATAACAGCTGGAGACTGCATCCAAGATGTCCGCCCGTTGTTGTCAAGGTAATCATGTTCGCATAATCAGATTCATGGACGTCTATATCCCGGGTGCATCCGGTTTACACAGCCAACATCACATGTGCAGTAACACTAAGTGCACAGGGAATAGTGTTAGCAGCAACATTGTCATTAAGTCATCCAAAAACATGCCAGACATTGGATGAATATAAAATGTTTTTAAAAAATCAGCCTCAACAACAAATATTTCAATAATTCAATGGATGTTTTGTGCAAAAATGTGATGACTTAAGTGTCTTATTTGGAATTTTCTCATTTGGATTCTCAGTGTGGCCGTGTTTGGAAAATTGTCTTTCTGGGCCGAGCCTCCGTTTAACTGCAGTAAGAAAACCTTCAAAACCATCTCTCTTCCTCTGTAGCTGGCCTCTCTTTAGTCAACTTGTTGTAGCTTGTCTGTAGGTGGTCTCTCTCATTAGTCATGGTGTTATAACTTATCTGTAGCTTGTATCACTCTTCAGTTAAGTTGTTGTAACTGGTCTGTAGCTGGTCTCTCTCCTCAGGCAGGTTGTTGTAACTGGTCTGTGGCTAATCTCTCACTTCAGTCAGGTTGTTCTAGCTTGTCTGTAGTTGGTCTCTTTCCTCTGTAAAGATGTTTTTAACTGGATGTAGCTGGCCTTTCTGTAGATGTGTCATGGTGCTGATCTCCCTGTTCCCCCCAGTGTGTCTGCACTGTTGTAGATATCCACAATCCTCTCCTCCATCTCACTTCTGTCAAACCTTATTGGTCATATCTGGATTGGTATAGATGGACTCACAAATTGTAAACAATTTTTTCTGATTCTAGCTACAGTGTCTTAAAGCAGAGTTTCTCAAACTCGGTCCGGGTGCCCCCCTTGGCGAACGTTTTGGTTCTTGCCCTAGAACTACACAGCTGATTCAAATAAAGCTTTGATGATTAGAATCAGCTGTGTAGTGCTAGGGTAAAAAACTAAACGTTCACCCAGAGGAAGCCCCCAGTACCGGGTGTCTGAGTCCAAAGCTGGTTGTACAGTAACATGTCCTGGCTGGTTATACAGTAACATGTCCTGGCTGGTTATACAGTAACATGTCCTGTCTGTTTATACAGTAACATGTCCTGGCTGGTTATACAGTAACATGTCCTGGCTGGTTATACAGTAACATGTCCTGGCTGGTTATACAGTAACATGTCCTGGCTGGTTATACAGTAACATGTCCTGGTTGGTTATAGTTGGGACACTTTCTTCTTCTTTTCACCTTGTTATGTGATTCCTGAGTAACTTCCTGGTCTACTGGGGGAAGTTCCACCCACTTACTGTGAAGCAACACAAACATAGACAGAGACACATGCAGAAACACACACGATAACATAGCCACTATAAACACACGTACACATGGATTTTGTGTTGTAGATATGTGGTAGTAGAGTAGGGGCCTGAGGGCACACACTTAATGTGTTGTGAAATCTGTTGTGAATGTATTGTAATGTTTTTAAAATTGTATAACTGCCTTAATTTTGCTGGAACCCGGAAAGAGTATCTGCTTTTTTGGCAGGAACTAATTAATGGGGATCCATAATAAACCCCAGGAAGAGTAGCTGCTGCCTTGGCAGGAACTAATTAATGGGGATCCATAATAAACCCCAGGAGGAGTAGCTGCTGCCTTGGCAGGAACTAATTCATGGGGATCCATAATAAACCCCAGGAAGAGTAGCTGCTGCCTTGGCAGGAACTAATTAATGGGGATCCATAATAAACCCCAGGAAGAGTAGCTGCTGCCTTGGCAGGAACTAATGGGGGTCCATAATAAATACAAATACATACACCAGACACACCCTCTTATATGATCTCTTACTACTCTATATCACTGATTAACATATTGGATGTATACATCTTAATAATGTCTCTGGATGCTTAAAAAAATTATGAATAATCAGACCTGGCTTTAAAAACTATTTGAAATCTGTCGACTACTTTTAGCGTTTGGGACTATTCTATTGGTTCCATTAAGCCAGACAAGCTCAACCAAGCACAGCTGAAGTATTTGGTTTTTACAGCAGATTTCCTCTTTAATACCAATGAATACACTTAAAGCATTCATCTATTTGCATAATAGTGTGTGTGTGTGTGTGTGTGTGTGTGTGTGTGTGTGTGTGTGTGTGTGTGTGTGTGTGTGTGTGTGTGTGTGTGTGTGTGTGTGTGTGTGTGTGCGTGTGCGTGTGTGTGCGTATGTGCGTGTGTGCGTGTGCGAGTGTGCGCAAATACAGTAACTTCTACTTCTAACCTCAACTCTAATATACTAATATAGTCTGTACCTGTGTCTTCTCCCTGCACTGATTATTATTTTGGGTCCCAACCCCTAATGTGTCTCTACCTGAATTAATGCTGTCATTGAATGGGCCTCTGGATCTCTGAACTGGTTTTGACCTTTTGCTTGTCCATGACTATTATCTTGCCTTCCCCCTTTGGATTGTTAATAAATATCTTGGGCTCGAACCATCTGCCTCCTGTGTCTGCATCTGGTTCTCCTTGTGCCCCCATTGAAGGAGGTGATTGAATTTAGAACAATAGTGTAGGAATTGCTATTTCTCTGTCCTACACGCACACCCCAAAAATACACAGAATTCTCACAGATCAGATTTGCCCTAACAAAAATTGTTGCTTACCGGTAGATATAAATTTAGAATCTTCCAGTCCTCTAAATGTAATTATTGACGGAGTGTCACGTCATTGGCGGAGAGTCAGGCAGCATTGGTCGGAGAGTCATGCGGAGAGTCATGGGGTGGCAGGTATCCTAGAGGTTAGAGCGTTGGACTAGTAACCGAAAGGTTGCAAGATCAAATCGCTGAGCTGACAAGGTAAAAATCTGTTGATCTGCCCCTTAACAAGGCAGTTAACCCACTGTTCCTAGGCTGTCATTGAAAATAACAATTTGTTCTTAACTGACTTGCCAAGTTCAATATAATAAAAGTGATGCATTGAAGAGGAATGAGATTGAGTCACAATCCATGCCAGGCACACCTGTGAGGAACTCCATCTCCTGTACTTGATGAAAATACCTGCCTATTTGTGGAAGAATCACCCTGATTAACTCTTTAGTCATATCACAGTTTACCTACTTTATGGTTTTTCCTCCACCTAGCGACCTGTAAATTATATGAGAAAAAATATTCAATTTGATTTGGAATGGCAAGCCAGACAAAATTAAAAGGGCCTATTGTTTAACCCCATGTTCAAGAATGGCCTTTTTCCCTTTATTCAAATGAAAACCGCACATTTTCAGTTATTTGAAAACAAAATAATCTCATAATCTTTAAACATGAACATGAGAATGAGATTGTGAACTCACCTTTGAGAAAGAGAATGATAAATTACAGCAATTAATACATTCATTCAATACATTGGAAATCAATGAAGCCATCCACACATGATGAAATATTAGCAGGAGAATAGACTCTTCATAGCCCGGCTAATGTAGGCGTGAAAATTCCCCCATCCCGACTTTACAATTGATCCCTAGTTTTGGTCTCAAGTAAGCATGGTGTGTGAAGAGCGTTTAAATAAAATAAGCATTGTTTGTGAAAAAAAAACACCAGGAATATATAGACCGAGACCTATGAACACTTAAAAAACGAGAGTCAGGGTTAGTACTTTGTATAAATAATTGGTTATCCTGACCTGGATGACATAACAAAAATCCTCAAGTCTACCAGTACTTTTGAAATGTCTCCAGTAGATTGTCTGTTCCCCCTGAAAGCCCCAATCTGCTCACTTAAATGAATAGAGATCCTGGTCATGGTGCTACAGTATGTTGTTACAGCATAATCAAAGTGAGGACTTTCAGCGATCTGCTGTATACTTATGGCCAATAGTAACCTGAAAGTCACACCTTTCCAGTACTCCTCTACCTGCCCCAAACTCCACCCATTCTATGGTGCTATATGTTCCAGGGTTAGGACTGTACCCACCAGAGGACTTGAGAAAATGATAAACATGTTTCATTATGCAGAATTTGTGTGTTGGAGTCACTTTTCATTCTTAATTGATCTACCATTTCTATCATAGAACACCACAATCGTTGGGGCGCAGAGCAGTACCATTCTGCTCATCTGATGAAGGTGCACGTGAATCAGTATCACTCATTATTTGCAGAAACAGATACTTGCATTTTTTATTTAACTAGGCAAGTCATTTAAGAACAAATTCTTATTTGCAATGACGTCCCAGGAACAGTGGGTTAACTGCCTTGTTCAGGGGCAGAACAACAGATTTTTACCTTGTCAGCTCAGGGATTTGATTCAACAACCTTCCGGTTACTGGCCCAATGCTCTAACCACTAGACTACATGCCGCCCCAACTGGGATGGATCCCGAGGCAAATGTGGCTGACCAGTGAACCTCCAGGTGTTCATCATTAATACTGTGACCAAGACTGATGCAACCCGGAAAAACATTCAAGACAGAGTTAATGAGTTCTTGAGGTCACTGAGAATGTCTTGACATGGCCTGCTCTCCCTTATGTAAGGAATTAAGCATCTTTGCCATGTTTACTATGTACTGTGGGCTATGTTTACTATGTACTGTGGGTTATGTTTACTATGTACTGTGGGCTATGTTTACTATGTACTGTGGGCTATGTTTACTATGTACTGTGGGCTATGTTTACTATGTACTGTGGGCTATGTTTCCTATGTACTGTGGGCCATGTTTACTATGTACTGTGGGCTATGTTTACTATGTACTGTGGGCTATGTTTACTATGTACTGTGGGTTATGTTTACTATGTACTGTGGGCTATGTTTACGATGTACTGTGGGCTATGTTTACTTGTCAGACTGCACAGTAGCTTATTGAACGTGTGCATTTTGAAATAGTAAAAAATTAAATAATAATCAATAACATGTTTCTACCACGGTGTGTTTCTGGTTGATGGCCAATATTAAGTACAGTCAAATGCATTTGTGAATTAAATCACTATATTGTTTAATTAATTAAGGCTCCTTTCTCTTTTATGTGCTGGAGTTATTTTAAGAATAAAGTAGGCTAATGAAGGCAACAAATTGTTGCTTACTGGAACTCCCAATGTCATCCAATTGTTACAATAGGATTTGAAGCAAAAGCCTACCTGCGTATGGTCAACTATTTCAGCACCGTTTTGTGCTGCTCTGAGAAAAGCAAGACAACTTAATAAACATATACATTTTTAAAAAGTAATTCAAAAATATATTTATATTGTACCACTGTAGATGTTGCAGGCAGTCAGAGATGAGTCCTATTGTAAAGTGTAGCCTAATGGCCAAAATGGGCAAACTTCAATGTATTCAATGCTTAAGTACTATAAAACCAGATTTGTCCAACCCCTACAAATATATGAATTTATTATTATCCCTGCATTATCATTGTATTAAAGCCCATTAGATATTAATTTAGAATCCTCTAAATGTAATTAGATCTACTATTGTAATTTGTTGATCTGAATTGATCTGCAAGTATTTTCATTTTGAGTTTCCGGTAAACTCTTTGTTTCCTTTCATGTGTCCAACCAATTATTATTGGATTATTCACCATGGCAACCAGTGAAATGTATTTCTGAGTTAGGTTGGCTTGTTTTCAGAATTCACAACGAAATGCCTTCAGCTGTCCATCACCACTGTAAATATAAAGTGTGGTTATAGAGGGTGAGCGTGTATGTGTGTGTTTGTGCGAGAGAGAATCGAAACACACACAGTAACGTGTGTAAATGAGTTCCGAGAGCAGATCTGTTATCCAACGATTAGTTTCATATTAAAAACGGTCGAATGTTTCTCAAAGATGCTCTCTGGTGGTCAAACTAGCTCTAACGAGCGTTAATGGCAACAATGTCTGACACTTAAATAATAAATAATGTGCCATAGAATTCTGCGGCAGCCCGCAAGTTGTGCTGCAGTATGATGCAACTTTTTAAGAAAGAACCACTGGAGGAGTTGACAAGACAGCACTAAACAGACCTGGGACTCTAGCTAGTAGGAGTTGGCATGACAGCACTAAACAGACCTGGGACTCTAGCTAGTAGGAGTTGGCAAGACAGCACTAAACAGACCTGGGACTCTAGCTAGTAGGAGTTGGCAAGACAGCACTAAACAGACCTGGGACTCTAGCTAGTAGGAGTTGGCATGACAGCACTAAACAGACCTGGGACTCTAGCTAGTAGGAGTTGGCAAGACAGCACTAAACAGACCTGGGACTCTAGCTAGTAGGAGTTGGCAAGACAGCACTAAACAGACCTGGGACTCTAGCTAGGGTTGGGTTAAGTTTAGGTAAGAATAATTATTTAGGGGTTGGAGTGAGGTTAGAAAACAAAATTCATTCCAGCAACCTTGTGTTATGCCTTCCATTCAACACCAACTTATCACCTAGCAAGTTTATTTAACACGCACTGGGCACTGTAAGCTCTGACCACTGACCATTGAGCTTTAATTGAACCAATCACATTCATTATGTCCTTGAGACAGAGCTGCCCTCAGGGCAAGATTGAATACGGAAAACTGTCCTTTACCAATCTGGATTCTTGTATGAGGTTTATGCTAAATCTGTATCACCTGTTCACATTCTTTTAAACCAACCCTTTGTCCATCTGCTGGTGAATAAGAGAAAAAGAATTTAGCATTTAAATAAACCGATGACCAAACCACAAACAACATGGAAACTATCAAAAAACTATGAAGATGAAAATGAAGGCACTTAAAATGCCTTTATTGTGGTCCTACGTTTAATGAAACATACAAAAAATGGATGTAAAAAGAAACAAGAATACAATGGAGCATATTATCTACAATATTGTATGTATACTGCATAACTTTGCTCTTCAATAAAACATTTGTTCATTGAACAATATATTTTAAAATGTTATAGATTGGGTTGCCAGATGGTGGTGTCATACATGACCGATGACATCACAATGGTCTTAAAGCCAATTTGAACAATGTGTTATTGTGGAAATGTATCAGTCTTCATTGGTTATCGACATGGCTTGTTTCTGCTGGTGCAAAAAGGTATGAAATCAGGTCATTTAATCAATTAACAACTACTATAATTCTGGAGTAGTATTTTTCTCTTAAACCTAGTGGGAAGAATAAAAGTAAAATTACATTCTGATTGACGAATACGTAAAAACTGTACATGAAATGTACACTCAATGTAACCTGTCTATACTATGTTATTTGAGGTTTAGGCTAGATACCTATGATTCTCCATTTAGGCGAACCTCTTCCTACTCTTATGACCCCCCTCTTCCATTGGCTGGGGATCTCGGGGGGAAAGTATTTAGCACTATCACATTTTCTTGTCAACAGAAAAAACGTCAGAAAGCAAATTCAGTTGATGTGGAGCAGAAGACAAGAAAGAAGAAGGAGAGGGGCACTTCATCCCCCTCTCCAATTCCATCTGACCGTTCTGAACGGAATGGCTCCGCTACCTCTGACCCCTCACCCTCTGACCAACTCTCCTCCCTCCATCCACCTCCCTCTCCTGTTAAATGTTCCTCTCAGCCTTGCTCTCCTGCTAAACAACCCTCTGTACCCCGGTCACCTGCCAAAAACCCTTCCCCAGTGAAATCCTCTCCAGTGGTGTCCCACCCTAGTTCTCCCTCTCCTACCAACCCTCTGGACCGTCATGGAGACACCAGTCAGGAGGGCACAACAGTCAGGTAATCCAGACATAAAGTACAGTGCCATCCTAGAGTCTCTTTGGAGAGTTGGGTTTAGTGCTACCAGACCAGGGCCGGTGTTAATCAACAGTATGAGTGCTAATCTAGGATTAGGTCCTCTCTGTCCATAATTATCTGATTCATTGATCTATCTAAAATGCAAAACTGGTCCTAGATCAGACTCCTACTCTGAGACACTTGATAAACACAGTCCCAGAAAGTTATTTTCCTGAAACTAGTTTTAGCCTCTTCTGTCTACATCTAGTGGATAAAGAGAGTACTAACCTATTGGCCTGGTCTACTTGGTACACTGCATTTATATGGACAGCAGTACATGCATAACTACTCAGCTGTGTTTATAGTACAGTACAGTATTTAATAGAGAGAATGTGTAGAGTGATAATATCTCTGTGTTGGAGGCGTTAGACCTGTTTCTCTCCTTCCTCCAGACCTCTGTCTCTTCAGGAACACTCTAGTCCAATGCCCCAGAGACCAGTCTCAGCCACCAGAAGCATGACTCTTCCCAGGGCCAGCTCAGCCACCAGAAGCATGACTCTTCCCAGGACCAGCTCAGCCACCAGAGGGTCAGAAGAGACCCAGGGGGCCAGAGGAGAACGGGGGGAACTGGACAACATGGAACTTCTTGGGTAAACCACAACACACTGCAAATGCATTGAATATAAGTTCTTTATTGTTTAGAGATCAGTGTCTGATATACTATGGGGATAAGGCTTACTATCAAGCATGTCAATTTTAGTAGATATTTATAAACCCATGAATTATGTCAATCTTGGTCTAAAGGACATCCACTTCTTTGTGTTAAATATAATGTGTCCCTTATCCCCTGCCATTATCATCACTTTATAGAGATATGAAGGTTATGATTAATCTCTATGTGTGTACTGATGACTGCTTCTTCTTCACAGGTTGCCTAACATTGGCAACACTTGCTTCCTTAACGCCACCCTGCAGTGCCTCCTGGTCCTGCCTTCCTTCTCAAAGGAAATCCTGCACCAGGAACAACTCTGGAGCTCCTCCCCCTTCTCCAACCTGCTCAGGTAAGGGAAGGCTCAAAAGCAGACACTCACCCCACACACGCATTAATTGTGGTCATAAATTAAAGAAGGGACACTCTTTTCACGCCACTTCTACAGAAAGGGATTGTCGTAGCAGGTTAAGATAGCACTTTCACTAATCCTTTTCCTAACCTTAACCACTTCATATTTTGCTGGGTATTGTATTTATGGTTTATTTTCCAGTTTCTTTTTGTTTTTGGAATCTTCATAACCAAGAGGAACAACAATGACACACTAATTATGATGTAGGCATTTGTAGGCCAATTTGGAAAGTGTAGAATGACTACATGACCCATAATGCTCATTGACTGAACATTCCACCTTACCATGGGAAATTTGGTAGTTTTTTAAAATGCTCTGGAATTGAGAGCAGTGTCCAAACCAAATGTCTTATGAGAATAAACAACACATTTTTGTTGTTTGGCTTCATTGTCCGTCCTCAAAGGTGAAATTGCATCAAATCGAATGAAACATTTCTAATGATGGGGTGCCACTAGATAAAACATATTTGTATTTACTCATCTGCCTCTTCAGGCGTAAGCCTGTAGGTTGACACCATCCAGTCAGCTGCTAACTTACTCTCTGTCTCCCCTACAGGTGTCTGTCTGATGTGCACCGTTCGGGTCTACCTGACAGTGGGGCAAACCAGGCCTCAAAAGCAGATCTCATGTGGAAGGTCAAGTACTCCTTGTCGGGATACGATTTGAAGTATCTGGGGGACACGCAACAGGTAACTGAGGCACTACTCTCTTGTGTACGAGTGCTCTTCTTGCAAGGGTTCATTTTCTCTTTTTAATTTGCTTTTATCTTGGTGTGTTTCTTTCTCTTCCTCATCATAGGACGCACATGAGTTACTTGTCAATATGCTGTGCCAGCTGAAGGAGGAGGGCATGATTCTGAAGACACTCGGGATGAACTATACCTGCCCTGTTTCCCAGCTGGAGTTCCAACTTGTGTCGGTGCGCACATGTACCAGGTAAGAGATCCCATTGGTTGTAATGTATCTACTGAGAACATGATCTTTCTATATATATACAGTATATATTAATATTACAAAACACATGGCATAACAGAAACATTGTAGAGACCTGAAACAGAAACACACTTGATGCATTTTTCTTCTCTTTGTCCTGCTTCTGAAGCTGTGGGCGCGAGTCGTCTACCAGAGAGGACTACAACCACCTCTCATTGGACTTCAGCCCTGAGCGCACCTTGCTGAACAGCCTAGCACTCACTTTCAAAGTCAGCACTTAGGGCTCAGCCCTGCATGTAGAGACTAACACCCAGGGCAAGCTGCCCACTGCCTCAGAATACGCTATCTTATTATTGTAGTGGTATCATTCATTATGTAATGCTTTTGTTTCTAACCAGAGTGAACAGGTTGAATTCACATGTGAGGGCTGTAAGGGCCTCCACGCCTCAAAGGTGGAGCAGTTCCACTCACTGCCTCTGTGAGTTGTCCCTTTATAACCTCTCATAGTACTAGCAGTGTTTAATGTCCTGAGCCTTTAGGAGTAGTTACCTTCCTGAGCAGGTTGTAGGACTTAGAGGTGAGCACCACCAAACAAATTTCACTCATCTGTTATTTTGTTGACTGGTTTCATTGTCTGTCTTTTCATCTCTCTTCCTCTCTGTTTCTGGGCAGTGTGCTGGTTCTGCATCTGAAGAGGTTTGGAGGACCTGGGGGGTTGGAGAAGCTGGAGGCTCCTCTTTTGTTTCCTTCGGAGCTGAGGCTCTCCACCCTCTGTGGGGACATGGTGCCACACCTGCACAGTGCCAGCCCACAGGCCCTCACCAACCAGGTCCCCAGCATTCAGGGGTCCATCCTCCAGACCCTCGCCAGCCAAGTCTCCAGCCCACCTGGAGAGGCCAAAGACAGCGCCCTCTGCTGTTCAGGTAGGTCATGGCACCATAACACTATTCTTGCTCCAACACCACACAAACCACCCACTCCCAAAACGGTCCTGCTGACAGAGAAGCTGGAAGCTGCAATTTAAAATGTTTCTCAGACATCTTTAGTGATGTATGGGAGCTGTTTTAGACCAGAGCAATTCAGACAAGTGACCACATTTTCACAGCTCTTCATATGTATATTTGACCCCTCAGATTCAAATGAGCAGGAACCAGGGAAAGTGTTGCTGACTGCCTCAGTGGTGAGAAGAGAGAGAGAGAGAGAGAGAGAGAGAAACCAGTGAAAAATAAGTTATGACAGAACACTGAGATAGTTATGAGGAGTACACGATGTAGTAGACCTGTAGTAGACTAGTACTGTAGTAGACTGTAGACAGTGTGGTGGACTGTAGAGGAAATGAGAATCCTATGATCACATGTGTTTTCCTACAGAAGCAGAAGCCAGTACAGTCAGTGAATGGTTACTACCAGCTGACTGGCGTAGTCTCTCATTTGGGAGGCTCCGCAAACTCCGGTAAGTAAATACCATCAAACACACACATGCAGATGCACAATACATATGACATCAGCTGAATTCCAAATCACTCCCTTCTCCTTGGATCTCAATTTGCATGTTCACGTGTGCCTCTGCCGCATACACAAGCATCCCGAAGCTGAGGGAGTGAAAATGATCGAGGGTGAAGGCCAGGGATCATCAACTAGATTCAGCCTCGGGTCCATTTTTTTTCTTAGCCAGATGGGAAGGGGTATGGAACAAAATTACAAACATTTGTAGACTGCAAATATACCGTAGGAAGGCCAAACAGATATAATATTTGACTCATTTCAAACCTTGCTTACATTTGTGTACAACCACATATATGTCTTTATTGTGCGTGGGAATACTTTGAAACAGATTTCCAAAATGAAAATCACTTGGAGCTGATATGCTGGTGTTTTTACAGTCTTTTAACAATTATGTTTTATTTGGTCAGAAAACATAGGGGGCCAAATAAAATCACCCTTGGGCCAAATATGTCCTGCGGGCCGCCATTTGGGGAACCCTGGGGTAGGGGATAATTAGACCCTCCAACAGCCATTTCGGCCAAGCTAGCAAGGCTGCAGGCTTCAGACTGAAGTGTCATCCCAACAAGCACTGCAATATGTTTAGAGTTTGCTCAATTTAATTGAAAAGAATGGAGAGGCATGTCTAATTATATGCCATGTGTATTTGTTTATCTCTGATTTCAAAACTTGACACATGTAACAGATAAAATACCTCCCAAATGACCTGTTTAACTGTTACAAAACACTCTATTACCCACAATAGCCTGACCCTTGACCTCTAGTCTGTCTTCCTTGTTCCACAGGGCACTACATTAGTGACATATTGCATGCCAGTGGAAACTGGTTCTGCTGTAACGACAGCCAGGTGTCAATGTCCAATGAAGCCACTGTGCTGAGGACCAGAGCCCGGAGTGCCTACATGCTCTTCTATATGTTCAGGTACTGCTTACTCTCGCCATCTATATTCTTGTGTTGCTATTTATGTGTACGGTTCCTTTCACCCTACAGGGCAATAGAGCGGGAGGCCCCAGCACACAGGGTCTAACAGGGCCACCAGCATCAGCCCCAGCCTAAACAGGGGTAGCACCTGGACCAGCCTCCAAACACTCAGACCTGTCTCAACAGGGGTAGTACCAGGCCCAGCCTCAAAACCCACAGCCCAGCCTCAACACTCACACACCTGCCTCAAAAGGGGTAGCATTTGGCCCAACATCAACAACCCCGAACCCAGCCACAACAGGGGCAGCACTGGGTCCAACATCAACACACCCAGCCCAGCCTCAACATGGGCAGAACAAGACCCAGCCCCAACACCCTCAGACCTGCCTCAACAGGTGCAGCATTCAGCCCAACTTCAATCATGCTGCTCTTCAACACTAGCATGAACATTCTTTCAGTAGCTTATGTCATAAATACCTGCCCTTGATTTGACTACTTCACCTAATGTATAAAGTATACACACTAAATGTAGTACACATGTAGATGTGGTGGATAGAGAGTGTGATTATTTAGAGGATATAACATCCCTTCTATTTGGTTTGGTTTGAAATCCTCCTGTTGTGAAATACACTGTGGTGTCTAACCTCTTATTCAGCATGGTCACACCGGAAGACCTGCAATATTAATAAAGACAAGCAAATGTAAGAAAATCCCATTTAAGATGATTCTGTTGACCGTTGTAACTCTTTACCTCAGGAAGATTTATCGTCTGGGATTCAGGCCGGTCCTAACAGGAAACGTGACAAAGGGAAGCAGCTGTAATGGAGCCTTCTAACACCCAATCAGGTCTGGAGGAGGAATGTCACATGAAGATTCAGAGATACTATGAGTATCTTTTGAAGTTACTCTCCAGTTGTATCCATTTGAATAAATACAGACATGAAAATGCTGGGCTACGGATGTGACCTTGGTTCTGTGAGTAGAGTAACGGGTCACCAAACAAGCTATGGGAACTCCTTCCCTTTATCGTGATGTGATTGAGATGCTTAATATCAACGATGTTTACAATGACGCCACACCCTTACTGTACCATTGTGACCTGTCACTATTAAAGGCGGTGTGACGTGACATACTGTCTTTTCTTATCTCACATACGCTCCCTTACGTATTTATTTGGACAGTGAAGCTATAACTTTTCATTTGGCTCTATACGCCAGCATTTTGGATTGGAGATCAAATGTTTCATATGGGGTGACTGTACAGAATGTCACCTTTAATTTAATGAATGGTAAATAATGTTGAGTGAGAAAGTTACAGAGGATCATATCCCCAAGACATGCTAACCTCTCACCATTACCAATAATAGGGGGGTTAGCATTTTATATCATACCCCCAAGACATGCTAACCTCTCACCATTACCAATAATAGGGGGGTTAGCATTTTATATCATACCCCCAAGACATGCTAACCTCTCACCATTACCAATAATAGGGGAGGTTAGCATTTTATATCATACCCCCAAGACATGCTAACCTCTCACCATTACCAATAATAGGGAAGGTTAGCATTTTATATCATACCCCCAAGACATGCTAACCTCTCACCATTACCAATAATAGGGGAGGTTAGCATTTTATATCATACCCCCAAGACATGCTAACCTCTCACCATTACCAATAATAAGGGAGGTTAGCATTTTATATCATACCCCCAAGACATGCTAACCTCTCACCATTACCAATAATAGGGGAGGTTAGCATTTTATATCATACCCCCAAGACATGCTAACCTCTCACCATTACCAATAATAGGGGAGGTTAGCATTTTATATCATACCCCCAAGACATGCTAACCTCTCACCATTGCCAATAATAGGGGAGGTTAGCATTTTATATCATACCCCCAAGACATGCTAACCTCTCACCATTACCAATAATAGGGGGTTAGCATTTTATATCATATCCCCAAGACATGCTAACCTCTCACCATTACCTATGATAGGGGAGGTTATCATTTTGGGGGGGTAAAACATTTATACCTCTGTAAATTGCTCACTCATCATTATTCACAATTCATTCATGATTATCTTTAATCATGGAATTCTATTCGTATTTACAATAAAAATGACTCAAGTTACACAATACATTATTTACTATTACACTTACATTTGAGTCATTTATCAGACTTACAATTAGAGCATTCATGTTTAACATACAGTGCCTTGACACCCCTAGACTTCTTACACATGTTGTTGTGTTACAGACTGTTGTGTTAAAATGCAGTAAATATATTTTTTCTCTCACTCAACTACACAAAGTACTCCATAACGACAAAGTTACAACATATTTTTAGAAATGTTTGCAAATGTATTGAAAATGAAATATAATATAGATTTTACATAAGTATTCACATCCCTAATCAATACTTTGTAGGAGCACATTTGGCAGCGATTACAGCTGTGAGTATTTCCTGGTAAATCTCTAGGAGCTTTCCACACCTGGATTGTGCAACGTGACCATTATTCTTTTCAAAATTCTTTAAGTTTGTCAAATCGGTTGTTGATCATTGCTAGACAACCATTTTCAGGTCTTGCCATAGATTTTCAAGTAGATTTAAGTCGAAACTGTAACTTGGCCACTCAGGAACATTGACTGTCTTCTTGGAAAGCAACTCCAGTGTATATTTGGTCTTCTGTTTTAGGTTATTGTCCTGTTGAAAGGTTTATTAATCTCCCAGAGTCTGGTGGAAAGCAGACTGAACCAGGGTTTCCTCTAGGAATTTGTCTGTTTAGCTCCACTCAGTTTATTTTTCTTCTGAAAGACTCCCCAGTCCTTAACGATTATAAACATACCTTGACATACTGTATGATAGTGAAACTCTTTATCACAGTGGATTAGAAACACTGGCCACCACGTGACTCCCACCAGCCTTAGTTTGATAATACAATACATGATATGACTCCCACCAGCCTTAGTGTGATAATATACTACATGATATGACTCCCACCAGCATTAGTGTGATAATATAATACATGATATGACTCCCACCAGCCTTAGTGTGATAATATAATACATGATATGACTCCCACCAGCCTTAGTGTGATAATATAATACATGATATGACTCCCACCAGTCTTAGTGTGATAATATAATACATGATATGACTCCCACCAGTCTTAGTGTGATAATATACTACATGATATGACTCCCACCAGCCTTAGTGTGATAATATAATACATGATATACTCTCTGTTCTCTATCTATACTGACATCAGTGTGAAGAGTTATTCAGAAGTGTGTGTATGTGTTGTGTGTTGTGTGTGTGGATGCTTGTGCGCTCGTGTACGTGCCTCTTAGATCTACCCTCTGTTGTTTTCAGGTCACACTATTTTATTGATCCAATCACATCCCATCAGGACGCTGGTACTCCTGCCGGGGCATTGTTTCCTTGTTAGTTGACTTTCAGAGCCTTGAAAATGATCACTGTGTAAGACTATGGCAAATCACATGACATGTTCCTAATGAAAACTATTAATACAAGCATTTTACAGAGTAAAGTCCCACTGGGCAGAGACGTCAATACAATGTCAATTGCACATTGGTTCAGCGTAATTTTATTGAAATGATATTGATACAACGTTGATTCAACCAATGTGTACCCAGTAAGGTATGTCTACACACTCCTTTTATTAAATCTTAACATAACTATTCTTATTTTCTTTCTGCCTTTCTCTTAATTTTCTTCTTCATCTCAGTTTGTGTTTCTTCAATTCCTCACCTCCTATCAACCCTATTGGGAGAGAAGGTCCAAGGTCCCTCCCCTAGGATCTCCAGTGTGTTTTGAGACAGTCTGTAATACCATTATTTCACCTCCTTGGTGAGTTCATCTCTCATTTTAACCACTAGGTGGAATCATCACTTAACCATTCAGGACCTTATCCAACTGAAGGGTTAAAGGTGATTTTGTGGGTCTTCTAAAGACCCCCACCATTGATTATGTTGTTACTAATTTGCTTTCGTGCCATTGTACTTTTGCTCACTCTATGGCTGAGTATTGAGGTCTCTGTCTGTGTCTAGCTCTCTGCCAAAACCCGCCGCCCAGCGTCTGTGAGGAAAGGTGAGAAAAGGGACTGAGGGTGATAGCGAAACACAGAGAGACAGCGTCTGTTTTTCTCTAAAACAAGGGCAGATTTGCATACTACTGAGACAGGTTCTCAGAAACCTTGTGTTAAGAATAACTTTAGCTGCACATGCAGGGTTTGACATCGGAGATCGCACCATAAGGTCTGATCTCGGGTATATAAGATGCCATCTTTCTTTTGTTCGGGGCAGAACTCAGGAGAGACATCAGTTGTATGTCTGATGTTTGATCTTTGACTTCTGTCTACGGCTCTATTCTAATTATATATGCACATTTTAAGTATTCCTTACCAGGAGGTGTGTGTGAGTGTGTGTGTGTGCGTGTGTGTGAGAGAGATTGTTACAGTGGTTATTGTTAAACCATTTTCTGCAGCACAATATAATTCATTCCATGTCTCTACTTGGTCATCTTGTCCAGAGTATATCTCAACACAGTCCTCCTGCCCAGGGAACGGGACTTGCTATTTGTGATGATGGACAGGACACTATCATACCAGGAAGATATAGATCATAGAGGGGAAGTGGAGAACAAAGACTAGCTGTTAACATATATTAAATATCATATGTAACAGCCCCAAGATAATTCAGGGAGTTTCCAGAACTCCTCCTTCCTTTCACCTTTCTGCTGATTTGGACCCTCTGTTTACTCCCAAATATACATCAACATGTTCAGGAGGTCTCAGGAATTCTAACCAACAACCTTTCGGTTCTTGGCCCAACGATCTTAACCGCTAGGCTACCTGCCGCCCTCTCTCTTAATGAACCTGATTGGTTGAGGAGTTTTTGAGTGACAGCTACATGAACCACTGAAAATATCCACTACACTTCCATCTTTTGGGACCCGTATAGTAGAACAACAGTCAAATATGAGCATTTTGTGCTTATATTTAACTTGACAACAAAGACTGTTATTATTAAGTAACATTGTTTGGTATCTCTACTACACTCATTGATTGGTGATACAGTCAACTCCTATACAGTGTATGTAATGGTGTTGAGAATGTCATCACCAGGCCTAAATTGGAGCATGTAAATATCTGTAGAATATATTTGAATTAGAAATGATGTGTATGGAAAAGTCAAATGTACTGACTTCATGTTGAACCTGATGAGGTATAAAACACAGGAAGTTACAA
>NW_022263516.1:0-12500 GCF_002021735.2 Oncorhynchus kisutch | reverse complement strand
CCAGCCTTTGGGACAGGTATGTTCTACAAGATGAAAACATGAATTTCTTTCAATTTACCACACAGGATACTTAAGTAAAAAATTCAGCACACAATAAAGTGTGTGGGATTAATGAAAATTTACTATTGTATGTTTACTCACTGAGATAGGTAAGCCTCCCACTAAGACTATCTCTCTCAGTCTGTAGCTGGTCTCTCTCTTTAATAAGAAGGCTATAACTGGCCTGTAGCTGGTCTCTCTCTTCAGTCAGATTGCTGTAACTGGCCAGCAGCTGGTTTCTCTCTGTTGAGTTGTGATGATCAATGACTCCATCTGTAAAAGGGTAAAGTTGATGAAACATGTAACTAAAACACCATTAATGAGTAAGTATGATTAAGTAGGCTACTTAAGTCTCAGTGACAACATAGTAAACTTACAGTAGACAGACAGGCCTATTATCCCAGCCAGTAGGAGAACACACAGCAGCCCCAGACACACTGCAGCAACTCCAGAGGGTCTCTTCCACCACTGAACATGTACTGAATCACAAATGATTAAAGATCTTTGGTAATGTGTTTTACTGTATCATCCAGGATTGGGACAAATAAAGCTGAAAATTGTTTGTGTGCTTATGTGTGTGTGTGTGTGTGTGTGTGTGTGTTCGTGCAATCTTACCAGATGCAACAACTCCATTTCTTGTACTGGACATGAAGGCTCTTACGTTGGCATATAATTGGCCATCAATGTCTGTGTTCTTCATTGCATCAGGCTCATCGTCTTTAAATCCATCTGAGTTTTCATAGACTCCCTCTGACATTCTAACACACTTGTGATCAAGTACAGTAACTTCTACTTCTTACAGCAGCTCTAATATGCGTCTGTAGATGTGTCTTCTCCATGCAATGTCCTGTCTCTGTGTGAATTATAGTAGTGAAACTCTTTATGAGTCAACCACAGTCAGCCGCCACGTGACTCCCACCAGTCTTAGTTTGATAATATAATACATGAATTGACTCCCACCAGTCTTAGTTTGATAATATAATACATGATATGACTCCCACCAGTCTTAGTGTGATAATATAATACATGATATGACTCCCACCAGCCTTAGTTTGATAATATAATACATGATATGACTCCCACCAGTCTTAGTTTGATAATAAACTACATGATATGACTCCCACAAACATTAGTTTGATAATATATAACATTATATGACCCGAACCAGTCTTAGTGTGAAAATACACCACATGACATGACTGCCACCAGTCTTAGTTTGATAATACACCACATGACATGACACCCACCAGTCTTAGTTTGATAATACACCACATGACATGACACACCCACCAGTCTTAGTTTGTTAATACACCACATGACATGACACCCACCAGTCTTAGTTTGATAATACACCACATTATATGATTCCCACCAGCCTTAGTTTGATAATATAATACATGATATGACTCCCAACAGTCTTAGTTTGATAACAAAATACATGATATGACTCCCACCAGTCTTAGTTTGATAATATAATACATGATATGACTCCCACCAGTCTTAGTTTGATAATACACCACATGACATGACACCCACCAGTCTTAGTTTGATAATACACCACATGACATGACACACCCACCAGTCTTAGTTTGATAATACACCACATGACATGACACCCACCAGTCTTAGTTTGATAGTACACCACATTATATGATTCCCACCAGCCTTAGTTTGATAATATAATACATGATATGACTCCCACCAGTCTTAGTTTGTTAATACACCACATGACATGACACCCACCAGTCTTAGTTTGATAATACACCACATGACATGACACCCACCAGTCTTAGTTTGATAATACACCACATGACATGACACCCACCAGTCTTAGTTTGATAATACACCACATTATATGATTCCCACCAGTCTTAGTTTGATAATATACTACTTGGAATGACTCCCACCACCCTTAGTGGGACAATATACTACATGATATGACTCCCACCAGCCTTAGTTTGTGTCACATTCTGACCTTAGTTCTTTTGTTATGTCTTTGTTTTAGCTGGTCAGGGCGTGAGTTGGGTGGGCAGTCTGTTCTTTTTTTCTATAATTTGGTCTGGTATGGTTCTCAATGAGAGGCAGCTGTCTATAGTTGTCCCTGATTGAGAACCATACTTAGGCAGCCTTTTTTCACACTTGATTGGTGGGTGATAATTTAAATTTAAAAATGTTTTATGTGTGTGCCACACGGAACTGTTTCATTTTGTTATTTCACGTTGTTATTTTGTATTTTTCTGTGTTCTATTAAAATAATCATGAACACGTACAACGCTGCGCATTGGTCCTCCGATCCTTCCTACTACTCCTCGTCAGAGGAGGAAGAAGACCGTTACAGAATCACCCACCACCAAAGGACCAAGCAGTGTGGTAACTGAAATCTAAGGACTCATGGACATGGGAGAAGATTCTGGATGGAGAAGGACCCTGGGCACAGGCTGGGGAATATCGCCGCCCCAAGGCAGAGCTAGAGGCAGCGAAAGCTGAGCGGCGGTGGTAGGAGGAGGCAGCACGGCAGCGCTGCTGGGATGAGAGGCAACCCCCAAAATGTATTGGGGGGAGGCATACGGGGAGTGTGGCTAAGTCAGGTATGAGACCTGCGCCAACTCCCCGTGCTTAGCGTGGAGAGAGGTGGACCGGGCAGGCACCGTGTTACCCCGGTGTGTTACATAGCAGAGCCTCGTATCGGCCGGGCTAGAGTGGGCATCGAGCCAGGTGCCATGAAGCCGGCTCAGCGCATCTGGTCTCCAGTGCGTCTCCTTGGGCCGGGGTACATGGCACCAGCCCTACACACGGTGTCCCCGGTTCGCCAGCACAGCCCAGTGCGGTCTGTTCCACCTCACCGCACTGGCCTGGCGATGGGGAGTATCCAGCCAGGTAGGGTTGTGCAGGCTCATTGCTCGAGACCTCCAGTGGAGCACGGTCCGGTCTATCCGGTGCCTCCTCCACGCACCAGGCCTCCGGTGGCAGCCCCACGCACCAGGCTGTCTCCTCCCTACAGGTGCTCCCACCTGTCCAGCGCTGCCAGAGTCTCCCGTCTGTCCTGAGCTGCCAGAGTCTCCCGTCTGTCCTGAGCTGCCAGTGTCTCCCGTCTGTCCTGAGCTGCCAGAGTCGCCCGTAACACACTGCGCATTTGTCCTCAGATCCTTCCTACTACTCCTCGTCAGAGGAGGAAGAAGACCGTTACAGTTTGATAATATAATACATGATATGACTCCCACCAGTCTTAGTTTGATAATATTATACATGATATGACTCCCACCAGCCTTAGTGGAATAATATAATACATGATATGACTCCCACCAGTGTTACTTTGATCATATAATCCATGATAGACTCTATATAATTTTACAATGTGTATATCTGAATTCGTTGGGTCCCATTTTTGTATCTGCTAAAATAAATTGGGATCCTGTTAATTGACATATACACTACACTTCCAGCCTTCAAATGGAGACCACATTATGGCTCTCACTCTGTGACTGGTGGTGAAGTTGTCTAGATGTCGATCTTAAGTTTATGCTGTCTGTGAAGAGTTATTCAGAATGAAAAAGCAGAAGTTCTGACAAAATCTCCATTGATTAAGTTTGACAGATTAAAGAGAACAGAAAGAAGAGTTAAAACCGTTCACATTTATTTTGACAAAATGTTCATATTTCCACCCTGTCATTCAGTACAACATAACATATACATACCGGTTACATTTAATGACACAACTCTCTCTGCACTGATTCCACTGTTCCAAATGACATCTAACTACATTAACTATTATTCAACTCTACAGGTCTACTCTATTCCACAGGAGGAGAGAAAGCATCACACAGATCCTTACATAGGGACAGAGTCAAAGGTGTCCCTCTGGTGGACAGAGTACTAACTACAGGTACAACTGTAGTGTTGGTGACAGAGACCTGGGCCCTGTTTCCCTAAAGCATATTAAGGCTAAGTTAATCTTAGAACAATAGGATCCTATGGTTGTAATGATGTTCTTAACACTGTCGGGGAGGTTGGCAGAGAGCTGCCAGTTTGAGGTGCTACATGCTACCGGGCAGTCAGAGGAGACCACTGAGGTATAATAAGAACTGGAGACTGTGTCCAAGATGTCCGCCCATTGTTTTCAAGTTATTCACCTTCGCATACGCAGATGGACTTCTATATCCGGGTTGCATCCTGTTTACACTCTCCAACATCACATGTGCACTATGACTCAGTGTGCACAGGGAGCAGAGTGAGCAGCATAGATGTCATAATGTAATCCAATAACAAGGCAGACATAGGATGAATACTTAATGTTTAAAACAAATCTCCCTCAGTGACAATTATTTGAATAATTCAATAGATGTTTTGTGCACAAAGGTGATGACTAAAGTGTTTTATTTGAAATGTTCAAATCTGGATTCTCTATGTGGCCGTGTATGGAAAATTGCTTTCTGGGTCAAGCGTCCGTTAAACTGCTGTACCGAAACAAAACTGTAGGAGCAATCGAAACTAGGCTTCTAGTCCAGAAGCCTGGTCCCTTGGAGGAGAAGCCTGGTAGCCCATTCTGGGGAGTGGTAAAATCTGTCTCCTGTAGGGAGGAAGGAAGGGAAGGAAAAGGGGGGGAAGAGGGAGAGGAGATAGATAGAGAGAGCTATAATGTAGCTGATAACAAAGGGTAGCTTACAGCAACCAATTCCTTTCAAATCAGTGGCTGTGAGGGAGAGAGGATATGAGAAAAGGAAGACATTTTAGAGTTTTGAAACAAGACCCTTGCTTTGCTGACAAAGGACAGGGATACAGTACATACGTTCCTGATTGGGTGCTGGCGGGCACCATGAGGCTCACCGTACCGTTGCCTGCACCGCCCCCAGTCACCATGGAGATGTTGGCAGGGAAGGAAGAATTGAATCTGCGATCGTTGGTGGCTCGGACGGTAAAGGTTCCTTCGGTTCTGCAGGCCGTTTCTACGATGAAGGGGACTGAAATGGTGGTAAACTATGGACGAAACAGAGCTGAGACTCTGATGGGTTAAGTAGAGGTAGTATCGATACGTGAGGCCTCAAGGCTCTGTTGGTACAGTCCTGTCTGCTGTCTCTCCAGTTTTTAGTCTTGGTCAAGATGTAGTACCAACCTTCAAAATCATCTCTCTTCCTCTGTAACTGGTCTCTCTCTTTAGTCAAGATGTTGTAGCTTGTCTGTAGCTGGTCTCTCTCTTTAGTCAGGGTGTTGTAACTGGTTTGTAGCTTGCCTCTCCCTTCAGTTAAGTTGTTGTAGCTTGTCTGTAGCTGGTCTCTCTCTTTAGTCAGGGTGTTATAACTTATTTGTAGCTGGTCTCTCTCTTTAGTCAGGGTGTTGTAACTGGTTTGTAGCTTGTCTCTCTTTTCAGTTAAATTGTTGTAACTGGTTTGCAGCTGGTCTCTCTCTTTAGTCAGGGTGTTGTAACTGGTTTGTAGCTTGTCTCTCTCTTCAGTTAAGTTGTTATAACTGGTCTGTAGCTGGTCTCTCTCTGGTCAGGTGGTCTTAGCTAGTCTGTAGCTGGTCTCTCTCTCTTCAGTAAGGGTGTTGTAACTGTTATGTAGCTGGCCATTCTTTTGACCCTGTTGTAGGTGGGGATTTGTGGAACAGAAACAGTAACATGTCATGTCTGGTTATACAGTAACATGTCCTGGCTGGTTATACAGTAACATGTCCTGGCTGGTTATACAGTAACATGTCCTGGCTGGTTATACAGTAACATGTCCTGGCTGGTTATACAGTAACATGTCCTGGCTGGTTATACAGTGACATGTCCTGGCTGGTTATACAGTAACATGTCCTGGCTGGTTATACAGTAACATGTCCTGGCTGGTTATACAGTTACATGTCCTGGCTGGTTATACAGTAACATGTCCTGGCTGGTTATACAGTAACATGTCCTGGCTGGTTATACAGTAACATGTCCTGGTTGGTTATACAGTAACATGTCCTGGCTGGTTATACAGTTACATGTCCTGGCTGGTTATACAGTAACATGTCCTGGCTGGTTATACAGTAACATGTCCTGGCTGGTTAGTGTTGGGACACCTTCTTCCCACCTTTTTTTCCTGATTCCTGAGTAATTTCCTGGTCTTCTGGGGTAAGTTCCACCCGCATACTGTGAAGCAACACAAACATATGCACAGACACATGCATACACACACACGATAACATACCACAATCCTCTCCTACATTCTCTCAGGAACTAATGAGGACCCATAATAAATGCAAATACAAATACATACACCAGACACACACCCTCTTATATGATCTCTTACTACTCTATATCGCTGATTAAGATATTGGATGTATACATCTTAATAATGTCTCTGGATGATTTAAATAACTAATAACCTTTGTTTAAATATTATTAGAAATCTGTCAAATATTCTGAGCGTTTGGGGCTATTCTATTGCTTCTATTAAGCCAGGCAATCTCAACCAAGCACAGCTAAAGTATTTGGGTCATATTCATTAGGAACCAAATGTAAGATAGCAAACTGAAACAGGGAGGGACTAACTGTACCTGTCCAATAAGAATAAAGTGTTTTGTTTTGCCGTTGTAAAACATTTTACGATGGTGTGCCCTAATGAATATGTGGCACAGGTCTGCTAATAACCACCAACCATAGACAGACAGACAGACAGACAGAAAGACAGGAAGCTGTTATTAAAGGAAGTTAGTGGTATGGCTAAATATGAGTTGGCACAGCAACACATGTTGAAATCAACTGAAATACAATAGGTGATCCAGCAAAAACATCCCTAAACTCTGTGTCCCAAATTGAACCCTTTTTCCTACATAGTGATGGACCCTGGTCAAAAGTAGTTCACTATACAGGGAATAGGGTGACAATTGAGACGTATCCTTAATGTCATTATTCACATTCTATGTAGGTATTATGTACTGCCTCTGTCCTGAAAACACAGGCCACAATCAAAAACAGACTGTGTTGCGGACAGCCATGATCCCTCTGAACTAAGCGGCCGCGCACTTCCTCCAGGACTGCTGCACAGAAGAAACGCCATGCTACACAGAGGTGGAAGAGATTGAACTTCACTGAGTTCAACCCCATTAGTTTGCACTATATAGATCAATGTTTTATCAGGGATCGAATCAATATTATGTCAGCCTATTTACAATGCAACAAAACATAACAAATCAAATTGTCCAAGATTGAGTCTGTGATTTTGTTGTTGGCAGAGCCACAGCACAACGGAGTAGAATTTAATTGGCAGGGGGTTGCGCAAGACTGGTCTTTCAATCACCCAGGAGTGAACGCGCTTTTCACATCAGTTCAGATCAGAGCGGCTCGTGTGCACATTTGTTGATATTCTTTGCTAGTTTACGAGTTATTAGCCCAGTTATACATTAGTATGGGTATAGGAGCACAAAACGAGGAGCCTACACTTCAAGCTGTCTTTGAAAAGCCAGTCAGGTAAAAAGCTTATGTCTTAATTAAAGGGGCGATGTTGTATTTTGAGACAGGTTTGAATATGTAAATACGTTTATAGGCAGAGGCGTAGCCTACATAGTCTAATTCTCTGTATGGTAATAACACATTTTATTTTGTAGAGTGGTGTCTGGCATAATACAATACAATACCATTTACAGTCACCTATTTGGCCCATGATGTTACAGACCAAATAAAAAATTATGAATGAATGTCAATATCTTCATAATGTAAAACGTTTTAAAAGTCTCCTGCAATGTATGCCTGCATTGAGCACCACATATAGGCTACTGTAGGCTATATCATAGAAATCAAAAGCTATTTCCTGTCACGTCCTGATCTGTTTCAACTGTTCTCAGCTCCACTGGTGCTTGGTGTTGTCATTGGTAACCTACATGTTGTCCCTTGTACAGTGAAGGTTGTGAGTCATTCTCACCTTTCATTAGCATTGTTGTGTGTGTGTGTGTGTGTGTGTGTGTGTGTGTGTGTGTGTGTGTGTGTGTGTGTGTGTGTGTGTGTGTGTGTGTGTGTGTGTGTGTGTGTGTGCCATCTCAGCACTGTTCTGCCCTCTGTGTGTCGAGGTCACACTGTTTTAAGTATCCAATCACATTCAATCAGGAAGCTGGTCGACCTTGTTAAAGAACATTGTTCCTTTATTTATTGATCTGTGACTTTGTTATTCTTATTATTAAAGTGATGATCACACGTTAATAATTGGACCCACTTTCTTTTTACTAAGCATAAGCCTACTGCAAATCACATGACATGTTTCTAATAAAAATAAGTATGTCTACATACTCTCCTCTAAATCTAAACACAACTATTATTTGTCTTCCTCATTCTCTTAATTGTCTTCTTCCTCCTCTGTCTCTATCTCCTCTCCTCCTTTCAACCCTATTAGGAGATGGTCCAAGGTCCCTCCCCGGGATTGTATTATCCAATGTCTTGAGACAGAGTGTGTACTACCACTATTTCACCTCTATGGTGAATTCATCTCTCACTTTAACCACTAGGTGAAAGCATCACTAAACCCAGGACTGCCCAACCCTCCTCCAGGAGATCTACCATCATGTGTGTTTTCAGTCCAAACCTTATTTATCACACATGGTTCTACTAATTAGCTGCTCAACAAGACCTTAACTGGCTGAATCAGATATGCTAAATTAGGTTTGGACTGAAAACCTACAGAACAGTTATCAATCAACATAATAATTATGAGAGAGAGAGAGAGAGACTCTGTTTGTTTCACAGCTTTCTCACAGATCCAGTTATGATATTTGTGACAATTGTCATCATTCCATGTCTCTACATGGTCATCTTGTCCAGAGTATATCTCAACACAGTCCTCCTGTCCAGGGAATGGGACTTGCTATTTGTGATGATGGACAGGACACTATCATACCAGGAAGATATAGATCATAGAGGGGAAGTGGAGAACAAAGACTAGCTGTTAACATATATTAAATATCATATGTAACAGCCCCAAGATAATTCAGGGAGTTTCCAGAACTCCTCCTTCCTTTCACCTTTCTGCTGATTGGACCCTCTGTTTACTCCCAAATATACATCAACATGTTAGGAGGTCCAGAACTACAAACATGGGTCATTATAATGTCCAGACAATAGATGTGACACTACAAACTGCTCCAAGTGGATATTGAGGGTGGGTAGTTTTAACCAGAGAGGATGAACATGATTGGTTGATAATTTGAGTGACAGCTGGTTGAACCACTGAAAATATCCACTTCCCCTCCCTCTTTTGGGACCATATAGGGGAGCAGTCAAATAGAGCATTTGTTATTGTGCTTATATGTAACTTGACAACAAAGACTGACTGTCAAAGATTATTAGGTAACATCCTTTGATATCTCTACTACACTCATTGATTGGTGATACAGTCACCTCCTATACAGTGTATGTAATGGTGGTTTGTACTGTTGAGAATGTCATCACCAGGCCTAAATTGGAGCATGTAATATATCTGTTGAATCTTTCAATTGGAAATTTATGTGTATGCTCAATGTAAACTGTACTGACTTCAGTTTGCTTTGAACTACAAACAATACAACAATAGTGGTTATGCATGTGTGTATGTGCAGGTCGTGCGTGTGTGTGAGAGAAAGACAGAGAGAGAGAGATCATGAAGGAGGACGTTGTGCACATTGAGGCTTGGCGCTGTAGGTTGTTTGCCCATCACCATTTATCAGGCTGATGTTGGAGACCCGCACCTACAGGCGGTCACAACCCACGTCAGATATCCTTCGGTTAATACCAGCGTACGCTACCAGGGGTTAATCACAGTCATGATATCATGGATTAATCACCAGTACCTACCAGGGTTAAAAACAGTCATGCTATATGGTTACTCCCAGTACCCTATACCATTCGGGCCTTAAACCACCGTCAGCTATCATGGTTACTACCAGTACCTACAGGGTTAAAAACTAGTCATGATATCATGCGTTAACACCAGTACTACAGGTTAAAAACAGTCAGATATCATGGTTAATACCAGTACCTACAGGGTTAAAAACAGTCAGATATCATGGTAATATCAGTACCTACAGGGGTTAAAACAGTCAGATATCATGGTTAATACCAGTACCTACAGGGTTAACAACACAGTCAGATATCATGGTTAATACCAGTACCTACAGGGTTAAAAACAGTCAGATATCATGGTAATACCAGTACCTACAGGGTTAACAACAGTCAGATATCATGGTTAATACCAGTACCTACAGGGTTAACAACAGTCAGATATCATGGTTTAATACCAGTATACCTACAGGGTTAATAACAGTCAGATATCATGGTTAATACCAGTACCCACCAGGGTTAATAACAGTCAGATATCATGGTTAATACCAGTACCTACAGGGTTAATAACAGTCAGATATCATGGTTATTACCAGTACCTACGGGTTAATAACAGTCAGATATCATGGTTAATACCAGTACCTACAGGGTTAATAACAGTCAGAATCATGGTTAATACCAGTACCTACAGGGTTAATAACAGTCAGATATCATGGTTAATACCAGTACCTACAGGGGGTTAATAACAGTCAGATTCATGGTTAATACCAGTACTACAGGGTTAATAACAGTCAGCATATCATGGTTAATACCCGTACCTACAGGGTTAATAACAGTCAGATATCATGGTTAATACCAGTACCTACAGGGTTAAAACAGTCAGATATCATGGTAATACCAGTACCTACAGGGTTTAATAACAGTCAGATATCATGGTAAATACCAGTACTACAGGGTTAATAACAGTCAGATATCATGGTTAATACCAGTACTACAGGGTTAATAACAGTCAGATATCATGGTAATACCAGTACCTACAGGGTTAATAACAGTCAGATATCATGGTTAATACCAGTACCTACAGGGTAATAACAGTCGGATATCATGGTTAATACCAGTACCTACAGGGTTCAAAACAGTCAGATATCATGGTTAATCAGTACCTACAGGGTTAATAACAGTCAGATATCATGGTTAATACCAGTACCTACAGGGTTAATAACAGTCAGATATCATGGTTAATACCAGTACCTACAGGTTAATAACAGTCAGATATCATGGTTAATACCAGTACCTACAGGGTTAATAACAGTCAGATATCATGGTTAATACCAGTACCTACAGGGTTAATAACAGTCAGATATCATGGTTAATACCAGTACCTACAGGGTTAACAACAGTCAGATATCATGGTTAATACCAGTACCTACAGGGTTTAAAAACTATAAGACATCACAGTTAGAACATCACAATCCCTAATAATATACAGACATGTTTCATTTTACAGTTAACTTTGTTGATTGCTGCCATCAGTGACAATAACCTGTATAGAAAATGTTTGAATGGAGCCTTATTGACAGATTAGTTATCATCTCTCACCCTGTGGTCAGTGGGGTGCCGTCCACCCATTCCAGGTCCCCTCAATAACAGAGTCAGTCAGACCAATCCAGACTCTCTTCTTGAGGTTGAAGAGAAATGTCTTTCATTGAGAGAAAGATAAATATATACAGTAAATATATTTAAGTACAGTATATGCATGATCATATCTATCTCTCTCTCTCTATCTAATCACCAGGTCTGCTCTCCTTCCAGGTTTTAGTCTCAGTAGACAGGAAGTACCAACTGGATTTTAACTTCTGCCAGCCTTCAGGACAGGTTGTTCTTCAAGATGAAAACATGAATTTCCTTCAACTTATCACGCTGGATACTTTATAAAAAATTCAGACACACGATAAAGTGTTTGGGATTTATGAAAATGTATGACAGTAGGTTTACTCACTGAGATTGGTAAGCCTCCCACTAAGAAAATATCTCTGTCTGTAGCTGGTCTCTCATTTTAATCAGGTTGTTGTAACTGGTCTTCAGCTGGTCTCTCTCTTTAGTCAGAAGGCTGTTGCTGTCCTGTAGCTGGTCTCTCTCTTTAGTCAGAAGGCTGTTGCTGTCCTGTAGCTGGCCTCTCTCTTTAGTCAGGTTGTTGTAACTGGTCTGTAGCTGGTCTATCTGTGTTGAGTCGTGGTGATCAATGACTCCATCTGTAAAAGGGAAAAGTTCATCAAACATGTAACTAAAACACCATTAATGAGTAAGTATGATTAAGGAGGCTACTTAAGTCTCAGTAAAAACATTGTAAACTTACAGTAGACAGACAGGACTATGATCCCAGCCAGTAGGAGAACACACAGCAGCCCCAGACACACTGCAGCAACTACAGAGGGTCTCTTCCACCACTGAACATGTACTGAATCACAAATGATTAAAAATCTTATTTTTTTGTTTCCACTTGGTCAGACGAAGCTGTAACTGGACAGTAGCATATTACTGACTGAAACTGCAGTTAGATTAGGTTTTTATTCTAAGACAAATGAAAATGTTTAATTATATTCTTAACATATATATGTGTAGGATACTGTGTAATACAATCGATACTTGTGTACTAAAAACATGAATGGTTTTTGCAGAGCAAACGACCATGCAG
>NW_022263515.1:0-52045 GCF_002021735.2 Oncorhynchus kisutch | reverse complement strand
GTTTCAGGAGCAGCGTTCTGGTATAGGTTGGAAACTCTGAAGTTCTGAAAACCTTAATAGACACAGAAAAGAAGAGGAGGAATGGAAGTGCTGCTGAGGTACACAATAGTAGACTTGGTGGACAGAAGATGCTCTTTGGTAAAAGGGGTAAATTGGTCATCAAAAAAAAGGAGAACCAAGGTACTCTTCATACAATTAATTACAATGTCTTTATTTGTATGGCAGTTCAATAGAAACAAAGTTTAAAAACTCAGACGACATTTCAGCTGCATGGCCTTCCTCAGAGAGTACAAAGAAATGATAATACAAATGTTCTCTTTTGAACATATTTTTCCATCAGCCCTGATTTGAAGAGGGAGTGCGTAAGGCATTCATTGGACAACACTCAGTAAGCAATACTATACACATTAAAAAGTGAAATACTGTAGATATGCTATCAACACATTTAACTCAAAGCTAGAAGGCATCAGAATTGCCTAGAAAGGTAGTTCTAACCTTAAATATGACTGGGCAAAGTGCCAAGAATAGGAGAGCCATCTTTTTCCATAGTACATTAGAACACTACAAACGTGGACAATAACGGTCCAGACACAGCTGAGGGCAATAGTGCAACATGTCCACTAGCTGGCAGCAAATGGACCAATCACAACCCGACAGGAATGGTGAGAAATCCATGATATGGGTTGTTGACTCAGAGAGAGAAAGACAATAGTTGAACAGTTTTGAACAAATGAATTCCTTCCAAAATGAAGTAGAAGCAAGAGAGAAATAGAGCAAGAGAGAGATTATTATTGTTATTATATTTTTTTTTTTCAGTTTCATTTTCTGGCAAGTTCAGCTGACTAGTTAACAGAAACGCCCTGCTCTAACAGACTTTCCAAGACAACACTAGAACTCTTCTAAGTCAAGGTAGATTTTGGTATTACTCATTTATTGCCACTGGGGCCCACTTGTGTAACTATTAACTGACTATTACACTGACGTTACTACATGATGTAGCAGGTTTACTAACGAGTTAGTTCTATTAACTATGCTGACGATGTGTGCCGTTATTTTAGATAATATGGTAACAAAGATGTAGGTTGTTTGTAGAGGTTTGGCTTGGAAATGTGTTTTTGCCTGGTCACATGTGTTGTACATTGAAGTCCACAAGCAAAGGGGAGAGAAGGAGCGCAACGTGGCAGTTATGAGAGTGAACTGTATTTACGCTGATCAGGGTGTATTCATTCCGCCGATTCTGTTGAAACACACACCACACACACACACACACACACACAATAGTTTAGTGATTTAAAACAATCCCTTGTGTATTTTCCTCTCCTACTTGTCACATGCAGCTGTGTGTCAGTCCGCTGTGTATCAGTCCGCTGTGTGACAGTCCGCTGTGTGACAGTCCGCTGTGTGACAGTCCGCTGTGTGTCAGTCCGCTGTGTGTCAGTCAGCTGTGTGTCAGTCAGCTGTGTTTCAGTCAGCTGTGTGTCAGTCAGCTGTGTGTCAGTTCGCTGTGTTTCAGTCAGCTGTGTTTCAGTCTGCTGTGTTCAGTCCGCTGGTGTGTCAGTCAGCTGTGTGTCAGTCAGCTGTGTGTCAGTCCGCTGTGTGTCAGTCCGCTGTGTGTCAGTGAGCTGTGTTTCAGTCCGCTTGTGTTCAAGTCAGCTGTGTGTCAGTCCGCTGTGTTTCAGCAGTCAGCTGTGTGTCAGTCCGCTGTGTGTCAGTCCGCTGTGTGTCAGTGAGCTGTGTTTCAGTCCGCTGTGTTTCAGTCAGCTGTGTGTCAGTCCGCTGTGTTTCAGTCAGCTGTGTGTCAGTCTGCTGTGTTTCAGTCTGCTGTGTTTCAGTCCGCTGTGTTTCAGTCAGCTGTGTTTCAGTCTGCTGTGTTTCAGTCTGCTGTGTTTCAGTCCGCTGTGTTTCAGTCAGCTGTGTGTCAGTTCGCTGTGTGTCAGTCCGCTGTGTGTCAGTCCATTGTGTGTCAGTGAGCTGCAGGGATGGCGCACCACGAGCAGAGCACAGCTACTTTCCCCGAACACATCCGCAAGAAACGGAATGGTGAACAGCTGAGCGCTGGGGAGATCCGAGACTTCGTACAGGGTGTCAAGGACAAGACCATCCAAGAGAGCCAGATTGGTACACACACACACACACACACATACACACACACACACATACACACACACACACACACACAACACACACATACACATACACACACATACACATACACACACACACACATACACACACACACACCATCCAGCGACATGCAGGTAGGTCACAGAGTCACAGTGGGTGGGATCAAATCAAATCAAATCAAATTTATTTATATAGCCCTTCGTACATCAGCTGATATCTCAAAGTGCTGTACAGAAACCCAGCCTAAAACCCCAAACAGCAAGCAATGCAGGTGTAGAAGCACGGTGGCTAGGAAAAACTCCCTAGAAAGGCCAATACCTAGGAAGAAACCTAGAGAGGAACCAGGCTATGTGGGGTGGCCAGTCCTCTTCTGGCTGTGCCGGGTGGAGATTATAACAGAACATGGCCAAGATGTTCAAATGTTCATAAATGACCAGCATGGTCGAATAATAATAAGGCAGAACAGTTGAAACTGGAGCAGCAGCACAGTCAGGTGGAAGTTGAAACTGGAGCAGCAGCATGGCCAGGTGGACTGGGGACAGCAAGGAGTCATCATGTCAGGTAGTCCTGGGGCATGGTCCTAGGGCTCAGGTCCTCCGAGAGAGAGAAAGAAAGAGAGAAGGAGAGAATTAGAGAACGCACACTTAGATTCACACAGGACACCGAATAGGACAGGAGAAGTACTCCAGATATAACAAACTGACCCCAGCCCCCCGACACAAACTACTGCAGCATAAATACTGGAGGCTGAGACAGGAGGGGTCAGGAGACACTGTGGCCCCATCCGAGGACACCCCCGGACAGGGCCAAACAGGAAGGATATAACCCCACCCACTTTGCCAAAGCACAGCCCCCACACCACTAGAGGGATATCTTCAAACACCAACTTACCATCCTGAGACAAGGCTGAGTATAGCCCACAAAGATCTCCGCCACGGCACAACCCAAGGGGGGGGCGCCAACCCAGACAGGATGACCACAACAGTGAATCAACCCACTCAGGTGACGCACCCCCTCCAGGGACGGCATGAGAGAGCCCCAGCAAGCCAGTGACTCAGCCCCTGTAATAGGGTTAGAGGCAGAGAATCCCAGTGGAAAGAGGGGAACAGGCCAGGCAGAGACAGCAAGGGCGGTTCGTTGCTCCAGAGCCTTTCCGTTCACCTTCCCACTCCTGGGCCAGACTACACTCAATCATATGACCCACTGAAGAGATGAGTCTTCAGTAAAGACCTAAGGTTGAGACCGAGTTTGCGTCTCTGACATGGGTAGGCAGACCGTTCCATAAAAATGGAGCTCTATAGGAGAAAGCCCTGCCTCCAGCTGTTTGCTTAGAAATTCTAGGGACAATTAGGAGGCCTGCGTCTTGTGACCGTAGCGTACGTGTAGGTATGTACGGCAGGACCAAATCAGAGAGATAGGTAGGAGCAAGCCCATGTAATGCTTTGTAGGTTAGCAGTAAAACCTTGAAATCAGCCCTTGCTTTGACAGGAAGCCAGTGTAGAGAGGCTAGCACTGGAGTAATATGATCAAATTTTTGGTTCTAGTCAGGATTCTAGCAGCCGTATTTAGCACTAACTGAAGTTTATTTAGTGTTTATCCGGGTAGCCGGAAAATAGAGTATTGCAGTAGTCTAACCTAGAAGTGACAAAAGCATGGATTAATTTTTCTGCATCATTTTTGGACAGAAAGTTTCTGATTTTTGCAATATTACGTAGATGGAAAAAAGCTGTCCTCGAAATGGTCTTGATATGTTCTTCAAAAGAGAGATCAGGGTCCAGAGTAACGCCGAGGTCCTTCACAGTATTATTTGAGACGACTGTACAACCATTAAGATTAATTGTCAGATTCAACAGAAGATCTCTTTGTTTCTTGGGACCTAGAACAAGCATCTCTGGATGCCAGATAAGGCAAGTTATTATAGGTCTGCTGGGAAGACAACCCCCACACACTTTAGACTGAGTATCAATTATCAAGCTCAGTCCAAAACCTGCACTCTACTCTACAGTTGAAAGTCTGATCTGATGTGTGTGTGTGTGTGTGTGTGCGCGTGTGTGTGGGTGTCTGCGTCTGTGCGTGCATGTGTGTGTGTGTGTATAGGAGCCATGCTGATGGCAATCTGGCTGCAGGGAATGGTAGCAGAGGAGACTCTCGCACTGACGAAGGAGATGATGATGTCAGGGGAAGTGATGTCATGGCCGGCAGAGTGGGAGGGGCTAATGGTGGATAAACACTCGACAGGTGGAGTGGGGGACAAGATCAGCCTGGTGCTGGCTCCTGCTCTGGCTGCCTGCGGCTGCAAGGTACCTGCCTGGATACACCTGTGTGTGTGTGTGTGTGTGTGTGTGTGTGTGTGTGTGTGTGTGTGTGTGTGTGTGTGTGTGTGTGTGTGTCTGACTATCAGAAGCTGTGTCCATAGGTACCCATGATAAGTGGCAGAGGTCTGGCACACACAGGCGGCACGCTTGACAAACTGGAGTCCATCCCTGGCTTTAACGTCTATCAGTCTGTACAACAGGTACTCTCTCTCTCTCTCTCTCTCTCTCTCTCTCTCTCTCTCTTTCTTCTGTCTGTCTGTCTCTCTCTCCCCCCCCCCCTCCCTCTCTCTCTCTCTCTCATTTACAAGTTATTAATGTGTGATATTGTGGCACCCTCCTCAGCTGCATCGAATCCTGGAGGAGGTTGGCTGTTGCATTGTAGGACAGACAGATAACCTGGTGCCTGCTGACAAGGTCATGTACGCTCTGAGAGACGTTACGTCTACAGTCGACAGCCTCCCACTCATCACAGGTCTGTCAACAACAACAACAACAGCAAACTGGACTACCTTTCAAAGTAGAGAAATGAACATGTGAATAGTGTGTGTTCTCTCCAGGCTCTATCATCTCTAAGAAGGGTGCTGAGTCTCTGAGTGCCTTGGTTCTGGATGTGAAGTTTGGGAATGCAGCTCTCTACAAAGACCTGGGCAGTGCCAAGTCGCTGGCCCAGTCCATGGTAACCCTAACACTGACACCTGACCTTTACCCCATTCTTGTCTGAATGTCTGGAGGGCCATGTTTTCACTGCTGCCTTGTACTTGATTGATCAAATAAGGTTGTTGATTTAGTTAGGAACTCAACTGGTTGTCAAGTCTGGAATAGAAAGGACATAACACAAAGCAGACCCCTGACCCTTACCATGACCCCTGACCCTTACCAGACCCCTCACCCTTACCAGACCCCTGACCCTTACCATGACCCCTGACCCTTACCAGACCCCTCACCCTTACCAGACCCCTGACCCTTACCATGACCCCTGACCCTTACCAGACCCCTGACCCTTACCCCTGACCCTTACCAGACCCCTCACCCTTACCATGACTCCTGACCCTTACAATGACCACTGACCCTTACCATGACCCCTGACCCTTACCAGACCCCTGACCCTTACCCCTGACCCTTACCAGACCCCTCACCCTTACCATGACTCCTGACCCTTACAATGACCACTGACCCTTACCATGACCCCTGACCCTTACCAGACCCCTCACACTTACCTTGACCCCTGACCCTTACCAGACCCCTCACCCTTACCAGACCCCTGACCCTTACCAGACCCCTCACCCTTACCATGACCCCTGACCCTTACCATGACCCCTGACCCTTACCAGACCCCTCACCCTTACCAGACCCCTCACCCTTACCATGACCCCTGACCCTTACCATGACCCCTGACCCTTACCAGACCCCTCACCCTTACCTTGACCCCTGACCCTTACCAGACCCCTCACCCTTACCAGACCCCTGACCCTTACCAGACCCCTCACCCTTACCAGACCCCTGACCCTTACCATGACCCCTGACCCTTACCATGACCCCTGACCCGTACCAGACCCCTGACCCTTACCAGACCCCTCACCCTTACCATGACCCCTGACCCTTACCTTGACCCCTTACCCTTACCATGACCCCTGACCCTTACCATGACCCCTGATCCTTACCATGACCCCTGACCCTTACCATGACCCCTCACCCTTACCATGACCCCTCACCCTTACCTTGACCCCTGACCCTTACCAGACCCCTGACCCTTACCATGACCCCTGACCCTTACCATGACCCCTGACCCTTACCATGACCCCTGACCCTTACCATGACCCCTGACCCTTACCAGACCCCTCACCCTTACCATTCTCTCCTGCAGGTGACAGTTGGGAACAGTTTGGGGATCCGTACGGGGGCGGTACTTAGTCGTATGAACTGTCCTATTGGTCGCTGTGTGGGGAACACTCTGGAAGTGATGGAGTCCCTGGAGTGTCTAAAGGGGAGGGGCCCAGACGACATACTGGAGCTGGTTACAAGTCTGGGTGAGGAATACACACACACACACACACAGACACTCAGTGAATTGGTTCCTTTGGACCAAAACCAAGCAGACCAAGACCTAGTTAGAATGTCAGTGCTGCTCGGGCTTAGCTACAGTCTAGACACAGAAGCTGTGGATGTTCATTACCTTCAAATTCAAGTCAATATTCTGTGTGTGTGTGTGTGTGTGTGTGTGTGTGTGTGTGTGTGTGTGTGTGTGTGTAGGTGGGCTGCTGTTGTGGATGATTGGCCGTGCAGGGAGCCTGGAGGAGGGTAAAAAGGTGATCTCTACAACCCTGCAGAATGGTGCAGCCCTGGAAAAGTTCCAGAACATGATGATTGGTCAGGGAGTAGCCAGTCAGATCGCTGCATCACTCTGTTCAACCAACGCAGACTACTACAGCATCCTGAGACTGGCACACTACCAGACAGAACTGGAGACACAGGGCCACGGTAACACACACAGGCACAGATTAACAAAAGCAAATGCGCACACACACACACTCACACACACACTCACACACACACACACACATACATATACACTGCATGACTTTGTCTTTTGGTGTCTACAGGAACAGTGCTGGACATAGACGGCATGGTCATTGCTCAGGTGCTGCACAGGTTGGGGGCGGGACGTTCGAAGGCCGGAGACCCTGTCAATCACAGCGTGGGGGCGGAGCTTCTGGTGTCTTTGGGACATAAGGTGGAGAAAGGTGAGAACTCTCTGACTGTGTGTGTGTGTGTTAGGGTGTGAAGGGTGTAGGGTCGGTGTCACCCTAGTCTGACTCGACCTTTGCCCTCTGACCCCAGGGCAGCCATGGCTGCGTGTCCACTACGAGACTCCGGCGCTGAGTGCAGAGCAGAGACTCAGTCTACAAGGGGCGCTGACACTGGGGCCCGTCGACCTGCTACACACACAGCCACTAGTGGCAGAAATCATACTGCCATAGTGACACAAATCCACTCTATGTTAAAGCTTGATTGGGAGATGCCTTTTTAAAGGATGTATAGTTCAGAACTAAAGCCTCTGTGTCCTGCTCTTCACTCTCAAAGTCCTCTCTGATTCACTCATATAAAGTCACAACGTTCTGTGGAGACTAAATAGATTTGAACCGTTTCCAGGAACTGCTATGAATCAGAGTATTGTTATCCAGGAAAACACACATTAAGTCAAGACAGATGTTGATTTACAGCTGAGTTTCATTAGTGTGTCTGTATGTCTGTCTGTCTGATGTGTGGTGTGTGTGGTGCGTGGTGCGTGGTGTGTGGTGTGTGTGTGTGTGTGTGTGTGTGTGTGTGTGTGTGTGCGTGGTGAGTGTGGTGTGTGTGTGTGTGTGTGTGGTGCGTGGTGTGTGGTGTGTGTGTGTCTGTGTGTGTGTGTGTGTGTGCGTGGTGAGTGTGGTGTGTGTGTGTGTGTGGTGCGTGGTGAGTGTGTGTGTGTGTGTGTGTGTGTGTGTGTGTGTGTGTGTGTGTGTGTGTGTGTGTGTGTGTGTGTGTGTGTGGTGCGTGGTGTGCGTGGTGTGTGTGTGTGGTGCGTGGTGTGTGTGGTGCGTGGTGTGTGTGGTGTGTGGTGTGTGTGGTGCGTGGTGTGTGTGGTGCGTGGTGTGTGCGGTGTGTGTGTGTGTGTTGTGCGTGGTGTGTGTGGTGCGTGGTGTGTGGTGCGTGGTGTGTGGTGCGTGGTGCGTGTGGTGCGTGTGGTGCGTGGTGTGTGTGGTGCGTGGTGTGTGGTGCGTGTGGTGTGTGTGGTGCGTGGTGTGTGGTGTGTGTGTGTGTGTGTGGTGTGTGGGTGTGTGGTGTGTGGGTGTGTGTGTGGTGTGTGGTGTGTGGTGTGTGTGGTGTGTGTGGTGTGTGTGTGTGTGTGTGTGTGTGGTGTGTGTGTGTGTGTGGTGTGTGTGTGTGTGTGTGGTGTGTGGTGTGTGTGTGGTGTGGTGTGTGGTGTGTGTGCGTGTGTGTGTGTGTGTGGTGTGTGTGTGTGTGTGGTGTGTGTGTGTGGTGTGGTGTGTGGTGTGTGTGGTGTGTGGTGTGGTGTGTGTGTGTGTGTGTGGTGTGTGTGTGTGTGCGTGGTGAGTGTGGTGTGTGTGTGTGTGTGGTGCGTGGTGAGTGTGTGTGGTGCGTGGTGTGCGTGGTGTGTGTGTGTGTGGTGCGTGGTGTGTGTGGTGCGTGGTGTGTGCGGTGTGTGTGTGTTGTGCGTGGTGTGTGTGGTGCGTGGTGTGTGGTGCGTGGTATGTGGTGCGTGGTGCGTGTGGTGCGTGGTGTGCGTGGTGCGTGGTGCGTGTGGTGTGTGTGGTGCGTGTGGTGTGTGTGTGGTGTGGTGTGTGTGTGTGTGTGTGTGTGTGTGTGTGTGTGTGTGTGTGTGTGTGTGTGTGTGTGTGTGTGTGTGTGTGGTGTGTGTGTGTATGTGGTGTGTGTGTGTGTGTGTGTGTGTGTGTGTGTGTGTGTGTGTGTGTGTGTGTGTGTGTGTGTGTGTAGGGATTTTCCTTTTTGGTTTGTCTCAGCATGAACTCAACAGATTCTTCCAAAACAACAACGATACTACTTTCCACATTGCTTCTAAATATGAAAACACCTCTCTATTATAATATAAATATAAGAACAAAATGTTTGGCCAGTATGGCCCTAACAACCTGGTAACTTTAACATTATGCAAACATTTGGTGACAGAAAGAAAGGGAACATTACAGAAAGAAAGGAGATATTACTGCACTGTTGGAGCTGGAACACAAGCATTTCACTACTCACTCACATACATCTGATAAATATGTGTACGTGACCAATAAAATGTAGTTTGATTTGATTTGTAAAGGATATCATAAAGGCCCAATGTAGGCTACATATCAATCAATAGAAAAATGATTAGCAAATTATTGAAAATTATATACAGAAATAAAATTTGCTTAAGTATTCACACCCCTGAGTCTATACTTCTAGAAGCACCTTTGGCAGCGATTACAGATTTGCGTTGTCTTGGGTTTGTCTGTATCAGCTTTGCACATCTGGATTAGGGGGTTTTCTCTCATTCTTCCTTTTCTCACGCTCTGTTCTGTTCTCAAGCTCTGTTAAATAAGATGGGAAACGGTGAAAAACAGCAATCTTCAAGTCCTTCAATCCACAGATTTTCAATGGGCTCAATTCTAGGCTTTTGCTGGGCCACTCAAGGACTTTCACATTCTTGTTCTGAAGTCATTCCAGTATTGCTTTAGCTGTATGCTTGGGGTCATTGTCTTGTTGGAACATAAATATTTGCCTCAGTCTGTAAGGGTTTTCCTGTGGTGAAGTAGAGGCGGACCAAAACGCAGCGTGGTTATATTGATTCATGTTTAATAAAAAAAGATAAACACGAACACTACAAAACAATAAACGTGGAAAACCAAAAACAGCCCTGTCTGGTGCAAAACACAGACAGGAACAATCACCCACAAACACACAGTGAAACCCAGGCTAACTAAGTATGATTCTCAATCAGAGACAACTAATGACACCTGCCTCTGATTGAGAACCATACTAGGCCGAAACATAGAAATACCCAAAACAAACATAGACTGCCCACCCCAACTCATGCACTGACCATACTAAATAATGACAAAACAAAGGAAATAAAGGTCAGAACGTGACACAGTCTATAGTTAGGATTATAGGATTTGCCTGTATTTGGATCCATTCATTGTTCCCTCTGTCCTTGCCAGTCTCCCAGTACATGCCGCTGAAAAACATCCCCATAGCATGATGCTGTGCCTGGTTTTCTCAACATGGTCTCAGAGCATTTCGTATTGTTTTGTGTGTATATAAAACCTAAACACTCCATTTATATATGTTACGTTTCGTATTGTATCTTTATTTGTGGATGTCCATTATCCATTTTGTATGATATATTATGAATAACAATTCACACGATATGTTTCGAATTTGTTAAACGTATCATATATGTCACGAATTACAATTTGTTGTTGCTAACAGCTAGGTGGCTAATGCTAACTAGCTCTAGGGGTTAAGGTTAGGGGAAGGGTTAGCTAAAAGGGTTAGGAGAAGGGTTAGCTAAGCAGGTTAGGGGAAGGGTTAGCTAAAAGGGTTAGGAGAAGGGTTAGCTAAATGGGTTAGGGGAAGGGTTAGCTAAAAGGGTTAGGGGAAGGGTTAGCTAAGCAGGTTAGGAGAAGGGTTAGCTAAAAGGGTTAGGGGAAGTGTTAGCTAAAAGGGTTAGGGGAAGGGTTAGCTAAGCAGGTTAGGGGAAGGGTTAGCTAAAAGGGTTAGCAAAAAGGGTTAGGGGAGGGTTAGCTTAACGGGTTAGGGGAATGGTTAGCTAACTTGATAAGTTTTCTGTGATGAGATTCAAACACGCAACCTTGGGGTTGCTAGACGTTCATGCTATATGCCCACTCATCCACCCCGACCAACCGCCCTACTTTAGTTTTTGCCTTAAGAAACCTGTTTTATGTAACCATTATAGAGGAAATGATTGAATTAACTACCATGTTGTTTAATTTAACATACTATGCTGTTTTTACTTGGAGAATTATCCATGGTTATATTTTAGTATAGGCTTGTCTTATGTGACTTAGTCATGGGTCTGGGCGTACAGATAAGAGACGTTTGGGTGCAACTGCAGTATGTGAGATCCTGTTTTAACAATCTACAGGAACTTTGATGTGTGAAAACTATAAGGGAAATGTTACGTATTTACCTGCTTTGTTGAATATTGATTGTTGAATTATATGCTTAACAATAGTAAGAGATTTTCATAACTACAAATGCTGTGCTTCTGTAAAGGGATGGTTCCCCTCTAGCTCCCTGCAGCTGGTCTGTTGGTATAGTCAAGGACATGGTGTGAGCCGAGATCGAGATAGCCTGAGAAATAGAACAAACCCCTATTTGTTTCTAATCATCTATGCTTCTGAGAAACTAAGCCAGGGTACGGGGAAACAACACCCGGTGAACATAACCACAAGATGAACCCAAGGTAGCTTATGATGCCTCGATCTGCATGGGAGGGGTGGAACCAGCCATGACTAAGCATTTCTAGGTCTGCTATATAGAACCTCTGTTTCTTCTGTACCGTTGAGCTCTCTGTCTTACACTCAAGAGTGTGGGGTCGACCAGCTTCATTATTGCAATTCTTATTAAATAAAGATGATCGTTTGAAGAAATGAGTCTCTCTTGGTTAGAATGTCCTGCTTAACATTCAGGTAACACACAGACACAGAAACACACACACAGACACGCACACAAACACACCGACACATGCACATACACTTGCGCACACACAAACAAACACACACACACACTACTCAGCTGTTCACATTTGTCTTGATTGACATGTTTTTCAGTTAGTTTGTTGTTGTTGTTGATGTTAAACAGGTCCTTCAGTTTATAGTGACTGTGTATCTATAGGGGGGGTTGTATTATTTTTTACCATATCCAATGTGTTATATTCTCCTACATTAATTTCACTTTTCCACAAATTTCCCAGTGTTTCCTTTCAAATGGTATCATGAATATGCATATCTTTGCTTCAGGTCCTGAGCTACAGGCAGTTAGATTTGGGTATGTCAATTTAGGCGAAAATTGAAAAAAAAGGGTACGATCCTTAAGAGTGCTGCCTTTAAATATTTAATTGAGTTTGATAGTGCTGTCATTGTGTAATGCCTGACATTGGTGATAAGTGATTGATTGTCTGTAAATTAGGATTTCTTGATTCTTCACAATGGCACCCTCCTCTGGTTATCTTGAGTGACACAGGTGAGTTTTATACATACAGAGTAGCATTCTGTTTGTGAGATGTGGCGTAAGTGATGTTATGGGTATAGGCCTATGAAATGCTTTGATTAAGCTCCATTATGTGTCTTTCATATTTGAGTGAAACCCATATCTATTAAGGCATGAGGGAAGACAGGTCAGATGTTAGGTACGGACTAGGGAGGGTACGGGTAGAGGAAGACAGGTCAGATGTTAGGTACGGACTAGGGAGGGTACGGGTAGAGGAAGACAGGTCAGATGTTAGGTACGGACTAGGGAGGGTTCAGGTAGATGAAGACATGTCAGATGTTAGGTACGGACTAGGGAGGGTACAGGTAGAGGAAGACAGGTCAGATGTTAGGTACGGACTAGGGAGGGTACAGGTAGAGGAAGACAGGTACAGACCAGGGTCAGATGAAAGGATCAGGGAGGGTTCAGGTAGAGGAAGACAGGTACAGACCAGGGTCAGGGAGGGTTCAGGTAGAGGAAGGCAGGTACAGACCAGGGTCAGGGAGGGTTCAGGTAGAGGAAGACAGGTACAGACTAGGGTCAGATGTAAGGATCAGGGAGGGTTCAGGTAGAGGAAGACAGGTAAAGATTGATGATAATGGATAGAGTTAATACACTGGATGATGTGGGGGGGTGAGGGTAAGGGGAGGGTTGAGGGTAAGAAGAAGGGTGAGGGTATTGGGATGAGGGGATGTGGTAGGGTCATATTTATTTAGGTCAAAATGACTGTTTCCCCTTCTGATTCGTGATGGGTATTGACTACTGTTGTAGTTAATGACTAACTGACCCGCTCCACCACTCACACCCATTGGTCACTAGTCCTTCCATACAGACAGACAGAGAGGGGTATTTGACCGGTGTGTGTTCTCAAAGTTGGAAGACATGACAGTGTTCAGGAGCAGCTTTCTGGTACAGGTTGGAAACTCTGAAGTTTTGAAAACCTTGACAGACCCAAATTGAAAGCAATTGCATAAAACTACTATAGATTTGTTCTACTCCTGACTAGTTTGATAGTTATGACACTACCATTTGTTAAACGTATGACATGTCACAAATTACAATTTGTTATTGCTAACAGCTAGGTGGCTAACGCTAACTAGCTCTAGGGGTTAAGGTTAGGGGAAGGGTTAGCTAACTTTCTAACGAGTTGCAACGTAGCTAAAAAGTAGTTACAAAGTTGCTAATTTGCTAAAATTGTCCACTTTTGTTTTTGTCTTAAGTAACCTGTCTTTTGTAACCATACCAAACATAACATATTATACTAATTTGAGTTGTCCCAGATTTACTTTTAATTTGCATTCAGGTCAAAGAGCAACATTTTTGTCTCATCAGACCTTTTTCCAAACTTAAGGAGTGCCTTTTCTCTGGAGTGGTTTCCATCTGGCCACTCCCACAAAGCCCAGATGGGTGAAGTCCTGTAGAGACTTGTCCTTCTGGCAGGTTCTCCCATCTTAGCCAAGGAACTCTTTAGTTCTGCCAGAGTGGTCATTGGGTTCTCTTCAGTTTCCTGACCATCTTGACCGGTTTGGTCGGACGGCCAGCTCGAGGCAGTCTGGGTAGTTTCATATCTTTTCAATTTCCCAATGATGGAGACCACTGTGCTCTAGGAAACTTTCAACATTCTTGATATATGGCCCATCACAATTCCATCTCAGAGATCTACAGACAGTTCATTGGACTTCATGGTATAGTTCCTGCTCTGACATGCACTGTCAACTGTGGAACCTTATGTAGACAAGTATTGAGATGGCTCCGACAGAGATGGTCGCCTCGCTTCAGGTCCTTTTATGTATTATTTCTTACATTGTTAACCCAGAACATCTCAAGTGTTATTACATACAGCCTGGAAGAACTATTGGATATAAAAGTGATGTCAACCTACCATCATTACGACCAGGAATATGTCTTTCCTGAGGTGGATCCTTTGTTCGGACCTCCACCCTGGACATGGGATCTTATCCCAGAGGCCGACCCAAAACAACGCGGTCACCACAGGAGAGGCAGACGGAGCGGCCTACTGGTCAGACTCAGAAGGCGAACAACACCATCCACCGCTTCCGAGCATAATACTCGCCAATGTCCAATCTCCTCAGGAGGCTGAAGAAATGTTACTTGACATCTAAAACACTCTCAAACTTTTACAGATGCACAATCGAGAGCATCCTGTCGGGCTGTATCACCGCCTGGTATGGCAACTGCACCGCCCTCAACCGCAAGGCTCTCCAGAGGGTGGTGCGGTCGGCACAACGCTTCACCGGGGGCAAACTACCGGCCCTCCAGCACCCGATGTCACAGGAATGCCAAAAAGATAATCAAGGACAACAACCACCCGAGCCACTGCCTGTTCACCCCACTATCATCCAGAAGGCGAGGTCAGTACAGGTGCATCAAAGCTGGGACCGAGAGACTGAAAAACAGCTTCTATCTCAAGGCCATCAGACTGTTAAACAACCATCACTAGCATAGAGAGGCTGCTGCCAACATACAGACTCAAATCTTTGGCCACTTAAATACATGGACTTAATAAAGGTATCACTAGTCACTTTAAATAACGCCACTTTAATGTTTACATATCCTACATTACTCATCTCATATGGATATACTGTATTCTATAACATCTACTGCATCTTGCCTCTGCCGCTCGCCATCGCTCATCCATATATTTATATGTACATATCCTATTCATCCCTTTACATGTGTGTGTATAAGGTAGTTGTGAATTTGTTAGATTACTTGTTAGATATTACTGCATGGTCGGAACTAGAAGCACAAGCCTTTCGCTACACACATTCTTTCAAAATTATGTCCAAACAATTGAATTTGCCACAGGTTAACTCCAATCAAGTTGAAGTGACATCAAGGATGATCAAATGAAATTGGATGCACCCAAGATCAATGTGGAGCATCAGAGCAAAGGAGTGTGAATAGTTATGTAAATTAGATATTTCTAGATTTCATTTTCAATACATTTGCAAACATGTTTTCACTTTGTTATTACAGGGTATTGTGTGTTTGTGTGTAGATGGTTGAGAAAAATATTTATTGAATCCATTTTGAATTCAGGCTGTAACACAACATGTAAAATAAGTCAAGAGGTCTGAATGAATAGTTTCTGAAGGTACTGTATATTTAAGAAATAAGGCATGAGGGGGTGTGGTATATGTGCACGGGGGGATGTGGTATATGTGCACGAGGGGGTGTGGTATATGTGCACGAGGGGGTGTGGTATATGTGCACGGGGGGGTGTGGTATATGTGCACAGGGGGATGTGGTATATGTGCACGAGGGGGTGTGGTATATGTGCACGAGGGGGTGTGGTATATGTGCACGGGGGGGTGTGGTATATGTGCACGGGGGGGGGGGGGGGTATATGTGCACGGGGGGGGTGTGGTATATGTCCAATATACCACGGCTACGGGCTGTTCCTACGCACGACGCAATTGCTATTATAAACTGGTTACCAACGTAGTAGTAAAAATAATTGTTTCGTCATACCCATGGTATATGGTCTGATATACCACGGCTGTCAGCCAATCAGCATTCAGGGCTCAATCCACCCTGTTTATTATAGCCCTTTACTCACACTGTTGTTGTGGAGTAACAACACACACTTCATGTTAAATGAAACACTTTATTAAAAAATATCACCACATCCAACAACATCCTATTATTAGTCCCCTGGGTCCTTCATGGGGGAGATAAACTGTGCTCTTCAGACAGGGACATCAGCTATTGCAGAGTAGGTGGTGAAAATTGAAACACTACTCTATTTCTAGCTTTCTCTTTCACACTCTCTCTCACACACAATCACTCAGGTGTAGGGGTCAGCACATCTGAGTTGGGGGGTCAGGGTGAGAGGTCAGTGGACTATAGAGTTAAGGGGTTCAGCGCGGATGTTCCCCAGGTCCAGCGAAGAATCTGTGTCCTCGTCAATCTCCCCAATCACAGCTCTGCAAAATAGAGGAGAGCAGTTGGGCCTGGGTGTACTACTGTTGGGCCTGGGTGTACTACTGTTGGGCCTGGGTGTACTACTGTTGGGCCTGGGTGTACTACTGTTGGGCCTGGGTGTACTACTGTTGGGCCTGGGTGTACTACTGTTGGGCCTGGGTGCACTACTGTTGGGCCTGCGTGTACTACTGTTGGGCCTGCGTGTACTACTGTTGGGCCTGGGTGTACTACTGTTGGGCCTGGGTGTACTACTGTTGGGCCTGGGTGCACTACTGTTGGGCCTGGGTGCACTACTGTTGGGCCTGGGTGCACTACTGTTGGGCCTGGGTGCACTACTGTTGGGCCTGGGTGCACTACTGTTGGGCCTGGGTGTACTACTGTTGGGCCTGGGTGTACTACTGTGTGTTGAAGTCTGACCCCCCTCTGGCGCAGTGAGAGGGAGAGGTCATAAGGGGTCGTTTGGGTGAAAGGTGAGAGTTCCGCCAGAGGTCGACATGATACTTACACGTTGTCTCCTCTGACGATGTATAGTCCCAGGACCACCTGCTCCACACCCTGAGAGGAACTGAACACACGCTCATGACTCTCATCCAGAATCAGGTTGATGGTCTGGTCAAAGCCCTTCAGGGTGCCCTGAACATACACAGTCAGTTCAACAGTCCAATCAAAACAGTCCACGCAGATCAACAGTCCAATCAAGACAGTACACACAGATCAACAGTCCAATCAAGACAGTACACACAGATCAACAGTCCAATCAAGACAGTACACACAGATCAACAGTCCAATCAAGACAGTACACACAGATCAACAGTCCAATCAAGACAGTACACACAGATCAACAGTCCAATCAAGACAGTACACACAGATCAACAGTCCAATCAAGACAGTACACACAGATCAACAGTCCAATCAAGACAGTACACACAGATCAACAGTCCAATCAAGACAGTACACACAGATCAACAGTCCAATCAAGACAGTACACACAGATCAACAGTCCAATCAAGACAGTACACACAGATCAACAGTCCAATCAAGACAGTACACACAGATCAACAGTCCAATCAAGACAGTACACACAGATCAACAGTCCAATCAAGACAGTACACACAGATCAACAGTCCAATCAAAACAGTACACACACAGTGAAATCAACGGTCCAATCAAGACAGTACACACACAAAATCAGGTTTATGGTCCAGTCAAAACCCTTCAGACGCACAGATCTGGAGCCAAGTACGGCAGTGAAGTAGCTAGAGACATACCACTATCATCCGTCCGTCAGATGTAACGATGGCCACTGTACCTGAAACACAGCAGCTAAGGAAAACATTTGGGACACTATTTCCAACCTGGTCTCAGAGGTAGACGTAACATAGTAAATGTAGATCCGTGACACTCATCATTTGTATAAGTTACATTTCGTATGGTATGTATTCACTTGTGGATGTCCTTCATCCATCCATGGGTGGCAGGTAGCCTAGTGGTGAGAGGCAGGTAGCCTAGTGGTGAGAGGCAGGTAGCCTAGTGGTGAGAGGCAGGTAGCCTAGTGGTGAGAGGCAGGTAGCCTAGTGGTGAGAGGCAGGTAGCCTAGTGGTGAGCGGCAGGTAGCCTAGTGGTGAGAGGCAGGTAGCCTAGTGGTGAGAGGCAGGTAGCCTAGTGGTGAGAGGCAGGTAGCCTAGTGGTGAGAGGCAGGTAGCCTAGTGGTGAGAGGCAGGTAGCCTAGTGGTTAGAGCGTTGGACTAGTAACCAAAAGGTTGCAAGATCGAATCCCCGAGCTGACAAGGTTCAAATCCATCGTTCTGCCCCCAAACATTAGTTAACCCACTTTTCCTAGGCAGTCATTGAAAATAAGAATTTGCTCTTAACTGACTTGCCTAGTTAAATAAAGGTCAAATTAACATTTAAAAAAGTATGATACAATACTAATTCCAATTTGTTGTGGCTAACATTAGCTAGGCTTGGGGTTAAGGTTAGCTAACATGCAAATTAGCTAAACAAATAGGAAGTAGTTGCAAAGTTGCTAAAACATTTAAGTTGTCCGTGATGAGATTCTTACAGCTTTTGTGTTGCTAGACGTTGGTGTTACACGCCCAACCACCCTGCTTTACTTTCTACTTATTGAGTAACGCTCTCTCTTATGTAACCATACTAAACGTAACATATATACTCATTTGAGTGCCCAGGATTTACGTTTACTATATTACGTTTAGTCTATCAACTCGATCAGACCGACAGCGTCAATGCGTTTTGGTGCATTCATTTCCAAAGAACCGCTGCGCTTGCCTTGCAACATTGCGTTGCAGTGGTACATACGCTGAACAAAAACGCAACATGTAAAGTGTTGGTCCCATGTTTTACGAGCTGAAATAAAAGATCCCAGAAATTTCCCATACACACAAAAAGCTTATTTCCCTCAAATGTTTTGCACAAATTTGTTTACATCCCTGTTAGTGAGAATGTCTCTTTTGTCAAGATAATCCATCCACTGTACAGGATAGGCATATCAAGAAGCTGATTAAACAGCACGATCATTACACGGGTGCCCCTAAAAGGTCACCAAAATGTGCAATTTTGTCACAACAATGCCACAGATTTCTCAAGTTGAGGGAGTGTGCAATTGGCATGCTGACTGCAGGAATGTCCAACAGGGCTGTTGCCAGATAATTTAATGTTCATTTCTCTACCATAATGTCGTTTTAGAGAATTTGGCAGTACTTCTAAACACAGACCGTGTGTATTGCGTTGTGTCAGTGAAAGGTTTGCTGATGTCAACGTTGTGAACCAGGGCCCCCCATGGTGGCGGTGGGGTTATGGTATGGGCAGGCATAAGCTACGGCCAACGAACACAACTGCATTTTATCGATGGCAATTTGAATGCATAGAGATACCGTGACAAAATCCTGAGGCCCATCGGCGTGCCATTCATCTGTTTTAGCATGATAATGCACGGCCCCATGTTACAAGGCCCTGTACACAATTCCTGGAAGCTAAAAACGGCCTACATTCTCAGACATGTCACCCATTGAGCATTTTATTTTATCTTTATTGAACTGGGCAAGTCAGTTAAGCACAAATTCTTATTTTCAGAAGGCCTAGGAACAGTGGGTTAACTGCCTTGTTCAGGGGCAGAACGACAGATTTGAACCTTGTCAGCTCGGGGATTCGATCTTGCAACCTTTCAAGTCCAACACTCTAACCACTAGGCTACCTGACGCTCTAACCACTAGGCTACCTGACGCTCTAACCACTAGGCTACCTGACGCTCTAACCACTAGGCTACCTGACGCTCTAACCACTAGGCTACCTGACGCTCTAACCACTAGGCTACCTGACGCTCTAACCACTAGGCTACCTGACGCTCTAACCACTAGGCTACCTGACGCTCTAACCACTAGGCTACCTGACGCTCTAACCACTAGGCTACCTGACGCTCTAACCACTAGGCTACCTGACGCTCTAACCACTAGGCTACCTGACGCGCTAACCACTAGGCTACCTGACGCCCCAATCGAGGCATGAGACCAAGCTGCTATTTCATGAGAAGCTGCACATGCAGCAATACTGTTGAGCTTGCACGACAAATCCATAGTTAGCTTACTATTATAAACTTGGTGGTTCAAGCCCTGAATGCTGATTGGCTGAAAGCCGTTGTATATCAGACAGTATACCACAGGTTTGACAAAACATGTATGTTTACTGTTCTAATTACATTTGTAAACAGTTTATAATAGCAATAAGGCATATTGCCAATATACCACAGCTAAGGGCTGTATTCAGGCACTTAGCTTTGAGTTGTGCTAAAGATCAGCCCATAGCCGTGGTATATTGGCCATATACCACACCTCCTCGGGCCTTATTGCTTAAATAACACATTTGGATGAACATGTACCCATGTTTGGCTTCCAAAATCATTTGTATTATATTTTATCTAACTAGCGCACAGTTACATGTCATTCTACTAAAAAGCCATATGCGATGCTATTGCTAGCAAAGCTCAATCTAGCAGGCCAAAGCACCCACGCATCAATAATCACGCGATTCATCAGCAAAAGTCCCATTCGGTGACTGTACCAGGATGACTTTAGTTCAAAGGATACGGTTGATGTAGCTCTCGAGGGCAGTCGACATGGTGACAACAAAAGACTCGTTCAAATCCGCCGGGTTTATTTGGAAAACACAAAACGTAGCTCCACCGTTGATCACAAAATCGGCGTGCAGGCACAAACCGGAAACAACATCAGACCAGACTAGATGATTGCAGACCCACTAATGATTTTGGTGTCCAGAAGATGGCGCCGAATCCACAGAAAATGAGTGTCGCGCCGTTCTTTATACCTCAGTTGTGTCGCCCTACCGATCCATGAGTTTACCAGACCGCCCTTTCTAGAGAAAATAGGCTTGTTCGACCTTGGATCATAATTAATGACTGATTATTATTTGTAGAAAAGTCAGTCACCATTTACCCACAATGCATCATGGATTTGATGTTCTCCAGCCAAAGGGACCAGGGTTCTGGTCTTGAGCATGGTTTCAACTTCTCCTACAGTTTTGCTTCGGTACTGCAGTTTAACTGACACCCGGCCCAGAAAAAAAAGTCAGATTAGAAAATTCCTAATAAGACACTTTAGTCATAAGCTTTGTGCACAAAACAGCCATTTCATTATTTGAATTAATTTTCCCCCAGTGCTCACAGTTGAAGACAGTTGTCCTGTTGGAGAGCATCAACGTGATGTATCATAGGTCAATTGTGACTGACTGATCTACAAATAATGAGTCGTTATTTATGATGCAAAGTGATTTGTAGATCAGTCAGTCAGCAGTCACCTGCAATATCAAACAAGTCCATTAACATGTTAATATTCATCCAATGTCTGCTGTTTGGGGATGACGTCATCACTACTCCCTTTGCACATTGAGTGTTAGTGCACATGTGATGTTGGTCTGTATAAACCGGATAAAACCTGGTCATGAAGAATGTCAGTAGATTACCTTAAACAGTCAGAGATATGGATGCAGTCTCTAGCTCTCATTATACCTCAGTGTCTCCAACGCTGCTTCTGTTTCTATGGCTGAGACCCATACTGCACCTGGGCAGGCTGATGAGACCCATACTGCACCTGGGCAGGCTGCTGAGACCCATACTGTACCTGGGCAGGCTGCTGAGACCCATACTGCACCTGGGCAGGCTGCTGAGACCCATACTGCACCTGGGCAGGCTGCTGAGATCATACTGCACCTGGGCAGGCTGCTGAGACCCATACTGCACCTGGGCAGGCTACTGAGACCCATACTGCACCTGGGCAGGCTGCTGAGACCCATACTGCACCTGGGCAGGCTGCTGAGACCCATACTGCACCTGGGCAGGCTGCTGAGACCCATACTGCACCTGGGCAGGCTGCTGAGACCCATACTGCACCTGGGCAGGCTGCTGAGACCCATACTGCACCTGGGCAGGCTACTGAGACCCATACTGCACCTGGGCAGGCTGCTAAGACCCATACTGCACCTGGGTAGGCTGCTAAGACCCATACTGCACCTGGGTAGGCTGCTGAGACCCATACTGCACCTGGGCAGGCTGATGAGACCCATACTGCACCTGGGCAGGCTGCTGAGACCCATACTGTACCTGGGCAGGCTGCTGAGACCCATACTGCACCTGGGCAGGCTGCTGAGACCCATACTGCACCTGGGCAGGCTGCTGAGACCCATACTGCACCTGGGCAGGCTGCTGAGACCCATACTGCACCTGGGCAGGCTACTGAGACCCATACTGCACCTGGGCAGGCTGCTGAGACCCATACTGCACCTGGGCAGGCTGCTGAGACCCATACTGCACCTGGGCAGGCTGCTGAGACCCATACTGCACCTGGGCAGGCTGCTGAGACCCATACTGCACCTGGGCAGGCTGCTGAGACCCATACTGCACCTGGGCAGGCTACTGAGACCCATACTGCACCTGGGCAGGCTGCTAAGACCCATACTGCACCTGGGTAGGCTGCTAAGACCCATACTGCACCTGGGTAGGCTGCTGAGACCCATACTGCACCTGGGCAGGCTGCTGAGACCCATACTGCACCTGGGTAGGCTGCTAAGACCCATACTGCACCTGGGTAGGCTGCTGAGACCCATACTGCACCTGGGCAGGCTGCTGAGACCCTTACTGCACCTGGGCAGGCTGCTGAGACCCATACTGCACCTGGGCAGGCTGCTGAGGCCCATACTGCACCTGGGCAGGCTGCTAAGACCCATACTGCACCTGGGCAGGCTGTTAAGACCCATACTGCATCTGGGCAGGCTGCTGAGACCCATACTGCACCTGGGCAGGCTGCTGAGACCCATACTGCACCTGGGCAGGCTACTGAGACCCATACTGCACCTGGGCAGGCTGCTAAGACCCATACTGCACCTGGGTAGGCTGCTAAGACCCATACTGCACCTGGGTAGGCTGCTGAGACCCATACTGCACCTGGGCAGGCTGCTGAGACCCATACTGCACCTGGGCAGGCTGCTGAGACCCATACTGCACCTGGGCAGGCTGCTGAGGCCCATACTGCACCTGGGCAGGCTACTGAGACCCATACTGCACCTGGGCAGGCTGCTAAGACCCATACTGCACCTGGGCAGGCTGCTAAGACCCATACTGCATCTGGGCAGGCTGCTGAGACCCAAACTGCACCTGGGCAGGCTGCTGAGACCCATACTGCACCTGGGCAGGCTGCTGAGACCCATACTGCACCTGGGCAGGCTGCTGAGACCCATACTGCACCTGGGCAGGCTTCTGAGACCCATACTGCACCTGGGCAGGCTGCTGAGACCCACTTGGCTCACTGGAGTGACTTGGAGAATCTTTCACTCTGAAACACATTAGCATGAACGTACATGATTGGTTGTCAAAACGGCAGTTACTGACATAAATAACATTTTGGGGATTTAAACGTTTTTATTTCTCACTTCTTTACAAATGTATATGACATTAAATAAGGTAATGTGACAGACAGGGCTGTTGTTGTTATCAAATGCACTGGACTGCTTAAAACAGCAGTGTTAAGGTCTCCTATATCTCGTGTGGTTAAAGACAACAGTCCCTGTCAGGAAGTGAGAGGGGGACCTCCTGAAATACCCATCCACACCATGTGGTACTACTAGATCTCCTCCACAAGAAGACAGAAGTCTGTGCTGTCAGTCAATAGACAAATAATGTCATCTACATGAGTAGTTCATATAAACACATCCTTCAGGCTCCAGTCGAGGTCTCTCCCCTGCGTTTAGACCAGGAGTGGTGAGTTGATATGGAACAGGTGCTGAGCTTGTAGACAGAGGATCGGCAAAGTAAACAAAACAGGGATTAAACGGGATGGGACAGGAGTATTCAGGAATGACAGCGGTCTATTCCAGGTTTCTGGGATACGGTGTAGTTCATTGGTAGTGGTTGCTCTTTGCCAGCTGAAGCCCGTCCTAGCCTGATCACAGATCTGTTAGTGCTGCCTTGCTCAACTCCTACGGCCAGTCGGCGTCACAAAGTCCATAGGAGTTGTCAAAAACACATCTGAGACCAGGCTGTTTTTCCTTCCATCTCCCCTCACTTTCCCGGCCAGGAGGCCCTGAGGTTGAGCAGGATGAGGACGTCGCAGGGGGCCAGGCGGTAGACCCCCAGCTCGTTGAGGGCTGACGTAGGGCTTGGCTGCTTGCCGTCCGGGGTCCCTGGTTCCTCCTCGTCTTCCTCAGCCTGCCTCAGGACGTCTCGTAGAAGAAGAGCTGAGCCCACATTCAGACACAGGATGACACAGGCCTCCTTCACACTGAGGGAGACATGACCAATCATTTTTTACCTAGAAATGATTTGACAAGGAATTCAACCCCTGTGCAGGACATTTAACAACCTAAAGAACTACAAACAAACTGTAGGTCTCTTCTACAGATTATGGTACAGTGGACAATGTTTTCAGGTGATATTGTCAGCAGAATTGCCATTGTATGTAATGGCCCACTCACTGTTTGAAGAAGTTCTCAGGCCTCTTGCAGTAGTGTCCAAACAGAGGGAAGAGGTTTCTTGTCATGTCGAATTGGAGCTGGGCTGCACCCCCCTCGTTGAAGTGGTTATACAGAATCACCTGAGGGAGACAGGTAGCAGGTCCATACGTTAATAGAGATGTGATTAGCCCCCCCCAAAAAAACATTCTCTATTGCGTCATCCTATTTTCTTACATCTGTATTTTATCATTAGAATTGGTCAGTAGCCAATGTAGTTTTAATGTATTTGAGAACAGATGTGTCTAATGATGTGTGACAATCTAATGACCTTCTTTTAAGTCTCTCCAGACAGTAGTATCTGCAAAATCACTAAAAGTTCAAATATTTAATGAAGTCAACTATCTGATTAATTCCCATTGTAGCAGGTCAGCAGTGTGACTCACATTCTGGTAGAGGAAGAGGTCCAGCCTCTCAGCCAGATCCTGCCAGCCCATCTGGAAGAGAGGCAGACACAGCATCTGCTGCAGCTGGAGCAGGTGGTCCCTGAGACAGAGCATCAGAGGACAGGCTAAACTGGACAGGGACATGGTGGCCTGGTCACACTGGGACGGCAGAGACAACCACCTGGGAGGAGAAGGATACACGTTAGTGTCATTCTAGTTTTGAACATTTTGTTCACTCCAACATTGTGTTGTTCAATTGGTTATATGGTGGCTGTAGGGGATGATCTGAGCTCTACCAGATTCTTTCAAGAAATCACATTTCATTCCTACTGTCCAGGCGTGTTACAGGACAAAGACATTTGTCACAAAGTGCTTACAATCAGCCTGGGCCTAAACACCAAGCAAAGCAAAGTGACAGTGGGTGCCTAGTGTTTAAAACGCCAAAGATAGGACTACATCTTGAGAGGAACTAGATTGAACAGAAAGAACCCTTCCTCTGTGAGAAGTGTCTCCACTGACCTGTCCCTGCAGTAGGGCTGGCCCTTCCTCTGTGAGAAGTGTCTCCACTGACCTGTCCCTGCAGTAGGGCTGGCCCTTCCTCTGTGAGAAGTGTCTCCACTGACCTGTCCCTGCAGTAGGGCTGGCCCTTCCTCTGTGAGAAGTGTCTCCACTGACCTGTCCCTGCAGTAGAGCTGGCCCTTCCTCTGTGAGAAGTGTCTCCACTGACCTGTCCCTGCAGTAGGGCTGGGCCTTCTTCTATGAGAAGTGTCTCCACTGACCTGTCCCTGCAGTAGGGCTGGCCCTTCCTCTGTGAGAAGTGTCTCCACTGACCTGTCCCTGCAGTAGGGCTGAGCCTTCTTCTATGAGAAGTGTCTCCACTGACCTGTCCCTGCAGTAGGGCTGGCCCTTCCTCTGTGAGAAGTGTCTCCACTGACCTGTCCCTGCAGTAGGGCTGGCCCTTCCTCTGTGAGAAGTGTCTCCACTGACCTGTCCCTGCAGTAGGGCTGAGCCTTCTTCTGTACGTCCCTCATGACAGCCTCCAGTAACCTGCCCAGCATGTCTCCTCTCAGCCTCTCCAGCAGCCCCAGGAGCCCCTCAAACAGAGACCCCTCCAGAGAGGCCAGACGGCCGGACTCAGTGACCCCCAGCGGCCCCAACAGCTCCTCCTCCCCCAGGGCCACAGCTGACTGCTGCAGCTGCAGGAAGAACTGAGGAAGAACAGAGGACAGAGAAAAGAACATTGAACAGCCTTGAAGAAGACCTCTGGAGCAGTGCAGTAGAAGGAGGGAACATACAGCAGAGTGAAGGTGTTAATATGTGGCTTTTTCTGTCCCCTTAACTACTTCTGAACAGACAACACATGTACAGACTGACAGACAGGCAGGCAGACAGGCGGGCAGACAGACAGGCAGACAGGCAGGCAGACAGGCGGGCAGACAGGCGGGCAGACAGGCGGGCAGACAGACAGACAGACAGACAGGCAGGCAGGCAGGCAGGCAGACAAGCGGGCAGACAGACAGGCAGACAAGCGGGCAGACAGACAGGCGGGCAGACAGACTGACAGACAGGCAGGCAGGCAGACAGGCGGGCAGACAGACAGACAGACAGAGAGGCAGGCAGACAGGCGGGCAGGCAGACAGGCGGGCAGACAGACAGGCGGACAGACAGGCAGGCGGGCAGCATGTGCCAAAGCAGCAGCTACTCTTCCTGGGGTCCAGCAAAATGAAGGCAGTTTATACAACTGTAATACATTACAATACATTCAGATTTCACAACACACTGTGTGCCCTCAGGCCCCTACTCCACCATGTGTATATATAGTGCGTATGTTATCGTGTGTGTGTGTGTGTGTGTGTGCATGTGTCTGTGCCAATGTTTGTGTTGCTTCACAGTCTCAGCTGTTCCATAAGGTGTTTTTTTATTCAAATTTCACTGCTTGCGTCAGTTACCTGATGTGGAATAGAGTTCCATGTAGTCATGGCTCTATGTAGTACTGTGGAATAGAGTTCCATGTAGTCATGGCTCTATGTAGTACTGTGGAATAGAGTTCCATGTAGTTATGGCTCTATGTAGTACTGTGGAATAGAGTTCCATGTAGTCATGGCTCTATGTAGTACTGTGGAATAGAGTTCCATGTAGTCATGGCTCTATGTAGTACTGTGGAATAGAGTTCCATGTAGTCATGGCTCTATGTAGTACTGTGGAATAGAGTTCCATGTAGTTATGGCTCTATGTAGTACTGTGGAATAGAGTTCCATGTAGTCATGGCTCTATGTAGTACTGTGGAATAGAGTTCCATGTAGTCATGGCTCTATGTAGTACTGTGGAATAGAGTTCCATGTAGTCATGGCTCTATGTAGTACTGTGGAATAGAGTTCCATGTAGTCATGGCTCTATGTAGTACTGTGGAATAGAGTTCCATGTAGTTATGGCTCTATGTAGTACTGTGGAATAGAGTTCCATGTAGTCATGGCTCTATGTAGTACTGTGGAATAGAGTTCCATGTAGTCATGGCTCTATGTAGTACTGTGGAATAGAGTTCCATGTAGTCATGGCTCTATGTAGTACTGTGGAATAGAGTTCCATGTAGTCATGGCTCTATGTAGTACTGTGGAATAGAGTTCCATGTAGTTATGGCTCTATGTAGTACTGTGGAATAGAGTTCCATGTAGTCATGGCTCTATGTAGTACTGTGGAATAGAGTTCCATGTAGTCATGGCTCTATGTAGTACTGTGTGTCTCCCATAGTCTGTTCTGGACTTGGGGACTGTGAAGAGACCTCTTGTGGCTTGTCTTGTGGGGTAGTACTGTGTGTCTCCCATAGTCTGTTCTGGACTTGGGGACTGTGAAGAGACCTCTGGTGGCTTGTCTTGTGGGGTAGTACTGTGTGCCTCCCATAGTCTGTTCTGGACTTGGGGACTGTGAAGAGACCTCTGGTGGCTTGTCTTGTGGGGTAGTACTGTGTGCCTCCCATAGTCTGTTCTGGACTTGGGGACTGTGAAGAGACCTCTTGTGGCTTGTCTTGTGGGGTAGTACTGTGTGCCTCCCATAGTCTGTTCTGGACTTGGGGACTGTGAAGAGACCTCTGGTGGCTTGTCTTGTGGGGTAGTACTGTGTGCCTCCCATAGTCTGTTCTGGACTTGGGGACTGTGAAGAGACCTCTGGTGGCTTGTCTTGTGGGGTAGTACTGTGTGTCTCCCATAGTCTGTTCTGGACTTGGGGACTGTGAAGAGACCTCTTGTGGCTTGTCTTGTGGGGTAGTACTGTGTGCCTCCCATAGTCTGTTCTGGACTTGGGGACTGTGAAGAGACCTCTGGTGGCTTGTCTTGTGGGGTAGTACTGTGTGCCTCCCATAGTCTGTTCTGGACTTGGGGACTGTGAAGAGACCTCTGGTGGCTTGTCTTGTGGGGTAGTACTGTGTGTCTCCCATAGTCTGTTCTGGACTTGGGGACTGTGAAGAGACCTCTGGTGGCTTGTCTTGTGGGGTAGTACTGTGTGTCTCCCATAGTCTGTTCTGGACTTGGGGACTGTGAAGAGACCTCTGGTGGCTTGTCTTGTGGGGTAGTACTGTGTGTCTCCCATAGTCTGTTCTGGACTTGGGGACTGTGAAGAGACCTCTGGTGGCTTGTCTTGTGGGGTAGTACTGTGTGTCTCCCATAGTCTGTTCTGGACTTGGGGACTGTGAAGAGACCTCTGGTGGCTTGTCTTGTGGGGTAGTACTGTGTGTCTCCCATAGTCTGTTCTGGACTTGGGGACTGTGACGAGACCTCTGGTGGCTTGTCTTGTGGGGTAGTACTGTGTGTCCGAGCTGTTAAATGTTTTTTATTTTACTAGGCAAGTCAGTTAAGAACAAATTCTTATTTTCAATGACGGCCTGGGAACAGTGGGTTAACTGCCTGTTCAGGGGCAGAACGACAGATTTGTACCTTGTCAGCTCCGGGATTCGAACTTGCAACCTTCCGGTTACTAGTCCAACGCTCTAACCACTAGGCTACCCTGCCGCCCCTGGCTGTGTGCCAGTAGTTTAGACAGACAGCTCGGTGCATTCAACATGTCAATACCTCTCATAAATAAAAGTAGTGATGAAGTCAATCTCTCGTCCACTTTCAGCCAGGAGAGACTGACATGCATATAATTAATATTGCAATTTTCCTTTTTTGTGGCACCTGACCACACGACTGAACAGTAGTCAAGGTACAACAAAACTAGGGCCTGTAGGACCTGCCTTGTTGATAGTGTTGTTAAGAAGGTAGAAACTAGGGCCTGTAGGACCTGCCTTGTTGATAGTGTTGTTAAGAAGGTAGAAACTAGGGCCTGTAGGACCTGCCTTGTTGATAGTGTTGTTAAGAAGGTAGAAACTAGGGCCTGTAGGACCTGCCTTGTTGATAGTGTTGTTAAGAAGGTAGAAACTAGGGCCTGTAGGACCTGCCTTGTTGATAGTGTTGTTAAGAAGGTAGAAACTAGGGCCTGTAGGACCTGCCTTGTTGATAGTGTTGTTAAGAAGGTAGAAACTAGGGCCTGTAGGACCTGCCTTGTTGATAGTGTTGTTAAGAAGGTAGAAACTAGGGCCTGTAGGACCTGCCTTGTTGATAGTGTTGTTAAGAAGGTACAAACTAGGGCCTGTAGGACCTGCCTTGTTGATAGTGTTGTTAAGAAGGTAGAAACTAGGGCCTGTAGGACCTGCCTTGTTGATAGTGTTGTTAAGAAGGTAGAAACTAGGGCCTGTAGGACCTGCCTTGTTGATAGTGTTGTTAAGAAGGTAGAAACTAGGGCCTGTAGGACCTGCCTTGTTGATAGTGTTGTTAAGAAGGTAGAAACTAGGGCCTGTAGGACCTGCCTTGTTGATAGTGTTGTTAAGAAGGCAGAGTATTGCTTTATTATAGACAGACTTCTCCCCATCTTAGCTACTTCTGCATCAATATGTTTTGTATAGCAACAGCGTGATGACTCCGAGGGGCCACGTACCACGTTGTCTCCCCAGTCCCCCAGCACGGTGGAGATGTAGTTGGCAGCGTTGAGAATAGCACAGTATCTAGAGCCCAGCGGGTTACGGGACTCTTCCTTCATCACCTGGGTGAGGCGGATACGGAAGTCGTCCACCAACTCTCTCTGTAGCGCCAGGAAACGCAGCTGGGCACGAGGGCAGGGGAGGGCACGGTAGCGGTCTGGTAGGGGGAGTATTAGAGATTGAGGGGGAGAGAGAGGATAGAGGGAGGTGGAGGGGAGAGAAAGGGAAAACAGAGAGAGGGAGGGAGAGAAGGGGAGAGAGAGAGAGTGCAGTAAGTCAGAGGCTGGTTGTCCCTCTACGACAAACAGAGGGATGAACGGTGACAACCAACAAGACAGACAGAGTGAGACAGACAGAGTGAGAGAGAGAGAGAGAGAGAGGCAGAGAGAGAGACAGAGACAGAGACAGAGAGAGGCAGAGAGAGAGAGAGACAGAGAGAGAGGGAGAGGCAGAGAGAGAGATAGAGAGGAAGAGACAGAGAGAGAGACAGAGAGAGAGATAGAGAGGAAGAGAGATTGAGGAAGAGACAGAGAGAGAGAGAGACAGAGAGAGAGAGAGATAGAGAGGAAGAGAGAGAGAGAGAGGCAGAGAGAGAGAGAGAGAGGCAGAGAGAGGCAGAGAGAGAGAGAGAGGCAGAGAGAGAGAGGCAGAGAAAGAGAGAGAGAGAGAGAGGCAGAGAGAGAGAGGCAGAGAGAGAGAGGAAGAGAGAGAGAGGAAGAGAGAGAGAGGAAGAGAGAGAGAGGAAGAGAGAGAGAGAGAGAGGAAGAGAGAGAGAGACAGAGAGAGAGGTAGAGAGAGAGGTAGAGAGAGAGAGTGATAAAGTAGTTAATAATCCTACCAGTGATGACCAGCAGTAAGGTCATGAAGGTCTCAGCGCAGTCTGGAGCCTTGAGTTCATCCATGTCACTGATATCTTTGTACTGGGAGCTCCAAGCCCCCTCAGCAGACAGCATGGCATCCACCTTCTCTATCGCCACTACAGAGAGACACACAGTTGGGATGAGCACACATTCACTAAATCACATACACTGACATAAACGGAGTCTAACAGAGAAGTAAAATCCCACATAAAATCAATCTCTTTAGTCAGTCCCAAATGGCTTCCTACCACTTCACTTCACCCAAACCCTTCAATGTTTGCAGATCTGTAAGGTAGAAGTGATATGGCGGAAGCTCTGCCAGTACACTGCTTATACCTATCCAGCCCCTTCAGATCTGCGGAAATTGGAGGGTTAGGGCCAAGGGGAAAGAGTAGGGAACGATGAGAGATGCTCCACTGCTGCCTCTCTCACTCACTCTTCCTCTCCACAGTGAGCCACTTCTGCAGCACGACCTCCTCCAGCAGTACATGCAGCACTCCGGGCAGGGTGCTGGGGTAGGAGTGGGTGGTGCGCAGCTCCCTCTCAAACTGCAGGATCTCATCCACCAGGTGGCAGAAGAGAGAGTCGTCGTAGAGCAGCCGTGGAGCATCCAACGCTAGCTTCTCCTGGGCCAGGGTGAGTAGACCGCGACACAGCTCCACCTGGTGGGGACGTGAGAGATGACACGAGCTACTTCAATAGCTATAACCATTATATTTTATTATATTAATAGATATATGCTTATATCCTCTCATATGACTGTGGACATCAAGAGCTGCTACGATTGACAGATGACTGCAATGGACTCAGCTTGACTTTCAGCTTTGAATCTTGGGGGTGAACAAATACTTCAATGGCACATGAACTCAGGATTCTAGATGATCATATAGCGGCTGATCCGCTAACCTTGGCGTTGACGTTAGCTCCATTCCTGTCCAAAATGGGCTGGATCTTCTCCTCCATGAAGTTGGAGCTGTTTCCCATCCACATCAGGACCTGGGTCAGGAACCACTCAGGCTGCATGGAGACAGAGATGGAGGTTATTATTATTGTCATTGTCTGTCTGTGTTTGAGACGTGCTCTGTGTGTGTGTGTGTGTGTGTGTGTGTGTGTGTGTGTCTTTGTGTGTGTGTGTGAGACATGCTCTGTGTGTGTGTGTGTGTGTGTGTGTGTGTGTGTGTGTGTGTGAGACATGCTCTGTGTGTGTGTGTGTGTGTGTGTGTGTGTGTGTGTGTGTGTGTGTGTGTGTGTGTGTGTGTGTGTGTGTGTGTGTGTGTGTGTGTGTGTGTGTGTGTGTGTGTGTGTGTGTGTGTGTGTTGCTCTAACCTTGTTGAGTGAATTGGTCTGACGGTTTCCAGTGAAGTGGTATCGAAACCTCTTGCTCAGAGGAAGCAACATGATCTGGACAGGAAGAGACAGGGGTGTCGTCGGGGGCAACCCTACACGGGACACAGATGTCTCTGATATGAGATCATCACTGAGAAACAGGTTAAAGAAACTGGCTAGGTATTCATCTCAGTACAATATCAACATCAATATCAGTCAATATCTTAGGAAGTGTGCGGGGAACAGTATGTCTGTGACTGGGAATGTATGAAGTATAAAGCTAGTGTATGAAGAAGTGTGCAGAGTGGAAATAATGCACTGTCTATAACCTAGTAGTGTCTATAACTAAGTCCTGTCTATAACCCAGTCCTGTCTATAACCCAGTAGTGTCTATAACCCAGTCCTGTCTATAACCCAGTCCTGTCTACAACCCAGTCCTGTCTACAACCCAGTCCTGTCTATAACCTAGTAGTGTCTATAACCCAGTCCTGTCTATAACCCAGTCCTGTCTATAACCCAGTCCTGTCTATAACCCAATAGTGTCTATAACCTAGTAGTGTCTATAACCCAGTCCTGTCTATAACCCAGTCCTGTCTATAACCTAGTAGTGTCTATAACCCAGTCCTGTCTATAACCTAGTCCTGTCTATAACCCAGTCCTGTCTATAACCCAGTCCTGTCTATAACCCAGTCCTGTCTATAACCCAGTCCTGTCTATAACTCAGTCCTGTCTATAACCCAGTCCTGTCTATAACCTAGTAGTGTCTATAACCCAGTCCTGTCTATAACCCAGTCCTGTCTATAACCCAGTCCTGTCTACAACCCAGTCCTGTCTACAACCCAGTCCTGTCTATAACCCAGTCCTGTCTACAACCCAGTCCTGTCTACAACCCAGTCCTGTCTACAACCCAGTCCTGTCTATAACCCAGTAGTGTGTATAACCTAGTAGTGTCTATAACCCAGTCCTGTCTATAACCCAGTAGTGTGTATAACCCAGTCCTGTTTATAACCCAGTAGTGTGTATAACCTAGTAGTGTCTATAACCCAGTCCTGTCTATAACCCAGTCCTGTCTACAACTCAGTCCTGTCTATAACTTAGTAGTGTCTAGAACAGCGTGCGTATAACCTAGTAGTGTCTATAACAGCGTATGTATAACAGACGATAATGCTAGTGTGTATGTCTTCGACTCTGATAACACTATATTAGGGTGAAGGATACGAGGTCTGTAGAGACAGGAGCTGGGCCACCAGTAGCTCCAGCTGGCTGTGGAGCTCCTGAGCGTTGGCAGGGGGGGAGAGAGACTGGGTGGGAGGAGAGATGAACGGCCAGTGGAGCTGGATCAGCAACTCCTCAAAATCACTGCCAGACAGAGGAGGAGGAGGAGGAGTTAAAAATCACATTCAGGTCTGAGGTAGCTTGACTTTGGATCATCATTATAACTGTGAATCACCAAGGCCGGTCCTGGAGAGCTACCGTGTGTCTCTTACTTGTTCTGGCCCAACACAAATACACCTGGTCAACTAATCATTTAGACTGAATTAGATGGGTTAGTGCCAGGCTGGAACAAAGGCCTGCATGGCCAGTTGCTCTCCAGGACCAGGGTTCCTGACCACTGATCTAAACAGAGATCCTAATAACTAGCACAGAGTTCTCCATCGCCAGTCCTTCTGCTCCGGCCCGGCCCGCTAACGCAACACACTGCCTGCCCTGTCTGACCCACTCAGACACACATACCCAGCCAGTCTGTCCTTAATGATCTTGTGCCAGAAGCATAGTGTCTCTCTGAGGAAGGCCTGGAGATGAGAGCAGCCAGACTGCTTTAGGCCCACATCTAGACTGGCCATACTGCCCACCGCCACCACTGCCTCCCATATACTGTTGGTGATCAGACACTGCTGGATGCTGTCACTGTGGGAGGAGAGAACGACAGTTAGCGGAACAACTTAACATACAGTAGGATACCATTTTGTGTGTGTGTGTATTCCAATCAGGATCCTATCTTTGAATAGTGTCAAATATATTGTCCAACTACAAGAAGATGAAAATATATTGTCCAACTACAAGAAGATGAAAATATATTGTCCAACTACAAGAAGATGAAAATATATTGTCCAACTACAAGAAGATGAAAATATATTGTCCAACTACAAGAAGAAGAAGAAGAAAATAATAATACTGTTGCTCACCTGAGTTCTTCAATGCGTGACAGACACTGCAGGTATTTCATGTGTTTCTCTGTGTTGTCCAGCTGTTCCAGGGTCCGTCCCAGGCTGTCTGCCCAGGGCTGGGCGCCCTGCAGGTGCTGTATCAGGGTGTTGGACAGGACCCTCTCCCGCTGGAGCAAACCTTCCAGAGACACACGGGACTCCTCGGCAGCAGACAGCGCTGCTGACACCCGCAGCGGCACCGAACTGGACACCGTCAGAACCTGAGAAGGTGGGTGGAGGAAGACCTGTCAGCAAGGGAAATGCACGCCCTTAAACTAGCTAGCAAAGGTTAGCTATAGATCATGTTTGTATTACTTACATTAACTAGCAAGGGGCAGAATAATACTCGCATTAGTAACGATTCTATTATTTTTCATGCAATAATTGATACAGCGTTGAAAGCTGTTTTGAGTGTGCAACATGAAGTTAACAGCGCGCTTGCTAACTACCTGCTCCTCCAGCAACTTGTTTTCCGCTGTCAGTTTCTCCAGGAGCGCGCTAACTTTCTTCAGCGACTTCAGATCCACTCCGATTTCTTTCTCTATCAAGTCGACAAGATAGACGGGGAGAGCTCCATCACCCAATCCTGTTTCGGAGTCTTCATCATTTGTCGATATAGGGCTTTGTAGATCAGATTCATCACTTTGGCCGTTTTGCTGCTCTGCAGAGGGCGCCGCCATCTTTCTTCTGTGTCTCTTCCACGTCAACAGCACGCAGATGTAAACACAGCACCGAACACAGCCGTCACCGTCTATACACCCCCTCTAGTGGTGGCAGTTAGTACTACGGGACCTGTCACGGGTAAACACTTGGGACATTTCCAACTACTACACAATCCACGCTTCCTTCCCTCCTCCATTCATTGGTTCATGTAACCAGTGATATCATAAGTGGAGTGGTGATAGCTTCAGACAATTTACCGTTGATGTGTTATTTCAGTGATTACTAATGTGAATTAGGAAGGATGTTTTCAAAACAAGACCCTCTTCAGTGTTGAGTGTCATGTTGACAATCAAGACCTCACAGGAAACAACTGGACATACTGTATGTGCTCAGTTATGTAGTTGTTGAACTAATCTGTTACCCAGAAAGGAACAGTTACTCTCCAGCATCTTATTCTGCCCTATTCTACTGTATCTTAGTCTATGCAGCTCTGACATTGCTTGTCCAAATATTTATATATTGTTAATTCCATCCCTTTACTTTAGATTGGGTATATTGTTAGATATTACTAGTTAGATATTACTGCACTGTTGGAGCTAGAAACACAAGCATTCCGCTACACCCGCAATAACATCTACTATACACATGTATGTGATTTGATTATATCTCAAACATATTATAAAAGTCGTACGCTCCCTTATCCTTCATTCGTACATCCTTTTCCTGTGAATGGGGAATATGCTTGAGTCTGTTCTGTTACTATCATATGCTTGAGTCTGTTCCATTGCTATCATATGCTTGAGTCTGTTCTGTTACTATCATATGCTTGAGTCTGTTCTGTTACTATCATATGCTTGAGTCTGTTCTGTTACTATCATATGCTTGAGTCTGTTCTGTTACTATCATATGCTTGAGTCTGTTCCATTGCTATCATATGCTTGAGTCTGTTCTGTTACTATCATATGCTTGAGTCTGTTCCATTGCTATCATATGCTTGAGTCTGTTCTGTTACTATCATATGCTTGAGTCTGTTCTGTTACTATCATATGCTTGAGTCTGTTCTGTTACTATCATATGCTTGAGTCTGTTCCATTGCTATCATATGCTTGAGTCTGTTCTGTTACTATCATATGCTTGAGTCTGTTCTGTTACTATCATATGCTTGAGTCTGTTCTGTTACTATCATATGCTTGAGTCTGTTCCATTGCTATCATATGCTTGAGTCTGTTCTGTTACTATCATATGCTTGAGTCTGTTCCATTGCTATCATATGCTTGAGTCTGTTCCATTGCTATCATATGCTTGAGTCTGTTCCATTGCTATCATATGCTTGAGTCTGTTCTGTTACTATCATATGCTTGAGTCTGTTCTGTTACTATCATATGCTTGAGTCTGTTCTGTTACTATCATATGCTTGAGTCTGTTCTGTTACTATCATATGCTTGAGTCTGTTCTGTTCCTATCATATGCTTGAGTCTGTTCCATTACTATCATATGCTTGAGTCTGTTCCATTGCTATCATATGCTTGAGTCTGTTCCATTGCTATCATATGCTTGAGTCTGTTCTGTTACTATCATATGCTTGAGTCTGTTCTGTTACTATCATATGCTTGAGTCTGTTCTGTTACTATCATATGCTTGAGTCTGTTCTGTTACTATCATATGCTTGAGTCTGTTCCATTACTATCATATGCTTGAGTCTGTTCCATTGCTATCATATGCTTGAGTCTGTTCCATTGCTATCATATGCTTGAGTCTGTTCCATTGCTATCATATGCTTGAGTCTGTTCCATTACTATCTTCCTCTGTACATAATGTGCTCCAGATGTTTTGCGGGGTTGCATTGACATTGACATTGCTTAACACCTGGCCCTTCTCTGGATTCCTAGAGACCCAATGGGGCTGCTTCTCAAATAGCACTCTATTCCCTATATAGTGCACTACTTTTTGACCAGGGCCTATAGAGCACTAGGGAATAGGGTGCCATTTTGGACGCAAGTGGTGAGGTCATAGTTGTCCAGAAATGGCTGATTATGTGATGTCATGTTCACTCAGGCCTCCTTGCTCTGGTCTGGACCTCTGGAGTCTGGGTTCCTGTAGTAGAGGCTTTGTTCTGCCAAGACAACAGATAGAAGAGCAGACAATAAGTGCTTTATGAGTTCTTAATTCTCTCTCTCTCTTTAATGGGGTGTTGTTGGCATGAGAAACATGTGTTTACATTGCCAAAGCAAGTGACATAAACAATAAAGAAAGTGAGAAGAAACAAAAAACAACATCAACAACAAACTATTATAAATAAACAGTAAACAACACGAAGGTTTCATAAAGATACAGACATTTCAAGAGTTATATTATCATATATGTCCAGGGTTTTAATGAGCAAATAGTTGTAGTACGAATAATGGGGGAAGATAAATAAACAGATTAATGTTTACAATGTTGTTTGTGCTCCACTGTTTGCCGTTTTCTCAGGGCAACTGGCCACAAATCTTACTGCCTGGTTTCACATCTCTCTCTAACTTCCGGGTGAGCCCATTTAAAGAAAATATAAGTCAAGTCCCTCCCTTTATGCCTGCCTAAGCTCTAACCATCAGTGACATAATGGTCATGCTAGTCCCTCCAATGTCACAAAACACCATTCAGCATCATGTCAACACACGCTCATGTTGAGAAGAAGAAGAAACAGTTAAAGGAATCAGACAATCTATTTTCTGGACTTAAAGATCTTGGGCTTCAGCAAGACCAACTCTGAAGTGAACTGCTTATCCAAACTGTTGTTTTTATTATAACCAAATATAGAAATGGGAAGAATACATATCTGCGTAAAACGGACGTTCATTTTCGTCTGTGTCTTGATCGGGGTAAGTTATCGTCCAGTATTTTGGCCTGTTAATATACGAGTTGATAAACCATTTTTTTATAGGAGCAACGTTTTTTAATACAGGCAAATGCTTTGTAATTATTTCCGGTTATTTTTGTAACTTCTGCGCGCGGTGGGGTCTTCAAGTAGTGAGAGTTGCAGTTTACACGCGACGGAATAAAGAGCAGTGCCACATTCATCAACACTAATGAGCGAGTTGTTCTATAGCGCGGCATTGAAAGAAGCACTCAAATTCAATCTACATGTATTTAATGTTGCAATTAGGCTACTGGGTTTTGCTCAGTATAATCCTCGCGCTGCTAAATGTTTTAAAGTCATGAGTTATGTTTATTCTCATCTTCAAATAGACTTACTGACCTTAGTTATCACGTTTTTGGCAGAATATTAGGATAGTCAATAACTGTTATTAGATTTTTATAAACAGCCGACTAAGTAAATATTTCAGCTATTCATTTCTTAATCGTGTATAATTTCTTAGTCTATTTATAAATGAGGTATAATATATGTAAATACAATTTACTGTCTGCTTACAAACCATTTGTAGATGGCGTTGGTCAAATGCATTATTGAAGTTATGAAGAAATGTATCCCTCAACTCCTCTGAAACAAGTGACTGTATCAACCTTTACTGTGCATTATCAGTAGAATTCTCAGTATAATACCCTGTACATTGTAATGATTGTATCAACCTTTACTGTGCATTGTCAGTAGAATTCCCAGTATAATACACTGTACATTGTAATGATTGTATCAACCTTTACTGTGCATTATCAGTAGAATTCTCAGTATAATACCCTGTACATTGTAATGATTGTATCAACCTTTACTGTGCATTATCAGTAGAATTCTCAGTATAATACCCTGTACATTGTAATGATTGTATCAACCTTTACTGTGCATTATCAGTAGAATTCTCAGAATAATACCCTGTACATTGTAATGATTGTATCAACCTTTACTGTGCATTATCAGTAGAATTCTCAGTATAATACCCTGTACATTGTAATGATTGTATCAACCTTTACTGTGCATTATCAGTAGAATTCTCAGTATAATACCCTGTACATTGTAATGATTGTATCAACCTTTACTGTGCATTATCAGTAGAATTCCCAGTATAATACCCTGTACATTGTAATGATTGTATCAACCTTTACTGTGCATTATCAGTAGAATTCTCAGAATAATACCCTGTACATTGTAATGATTGTATCAACCTTTACTGTGCATTATCAGTAGAATTCTCAGTATAATACCCTGTACATTGTAATGATTGTATCATGTGTTGTATTCTCTTCAGATCATCAGCACCCTCTTGCTGGCCATCACATTATTTGGACATGGGTACTTCCACCAATCAGAAGAAGTAATTATGTTTTTTTTTTATAGCTCCTATTATATTGACTAATTATATCATATCGATTTCATTATAATAATTCTGTGTCCATCTAGCCTGGTCCCAGATCTGTTTGTGCTGTCTTTCCAACTCCTACAGTGTTTAGCATGACAACAACCATAGGAGTTGGCTATACAGCATAAACAGATCTGAGACCAGGCTAGAATCCATCAGCATCATTGTAATATTATGATTATAAACCCACAGTTGCCATATCATTAATCTGGCTTGTCTTCCTATGCACAGATAGAGGAGATTCTGCCTGGGATAGTAGTTCTGTATGTCTTAGAAGCAGCAACCCTGGTCCTGTCAATCTTTGGTGTCTATGGCGCTCGCAAGGAGAAGAAATGGGCTGTGGTTCTGGTAAGCCTGCCGAGACCTGTCTCAAAGTGTTAGCCTGATCCCAGATCTGTTTGTTTGTCTTGGATAATTATCATAGGAGTTGGTTAGACAGCACAAACAGGTCTGGGATCTGGCTACTGACTTGACTTCTCTGCTGCAAACTGTTCCTTTCTGATAGGTAATGCCATGCCATACAACTCAACTGAAACCAGTCAACACTTTCCCCATGACATGTTTCCCAAAAAGCAGGATAAGTTTTGAATGAACCTTAAGTATTGATTTTGCTTGACAACCCCTGTATGTGTGTAGTTTTCTGTAGGTATGTCACTGGCCAGCCTGTACCTGTTTGTGGAGTGTGTGAATGGATATCAAAGCAAACACGAGGTACAGTAGTCTATATATATATATATATATACATACACAGGTAACTGTCAAAATAAAGGAAACACGAGGTACAGTAGTCTATATATATATATATATACATACACAGGTAACTGTCAAAATAAAGCAAACACGAGGTACAGTAGTCTATATATATATATACACACACACAGGTAACTGTCAAAATAAAGGAAAATAAAGGAAACACTAGTCTATATATATATATACATACACAGGTAACTGTCAAAATAAAGGAAACACGAGGTACAGTAGTCTATATATATATATACATACACAGGTACAGTGCCTTGCGAAAGTATTCGGCCCCCTTGAACTTTGCGACCTTTTGCCACATTTCAGGCTTCAAACATAAAGATATAAAAGATATATGTATTTTTTTGTGAAGAATCAACAACAAGTGGGACACAATCATGAAGTGGAACAACATTTATTGGATATTTCAAACTTTTTTAACAAATCAAAAACAGAAAAATTGGGCGTGCAAAATTATTCAGCCCCCTTAAGTTAATACTTTGTAGCACCACCTTTTGCTGCGATTACAGCTGTAAGTCGCTTGGGGTATGTCTCTATCAGTTTTGCACATCGAGAGACCGAAATTTTTTCCCATTCCTCCTTGCAAAACAGCTCGAGCTCAGTGAGGTTGGATGGAGAGCATTTGTGAACAGCAGTTTTCAGTTCTTTCCACAGATTCTCGATTGGATTCAGGTCTGGACTTTGACCTGGCAATTCTAACACCTGGATATGTTTATTTTTTAACCATTCCATTGTAGATTTTGCTTTATGTTTTGGATCATTGTCTTGTTGGAAGACAAATCTCCGTCCCAGTCTCAGGTCTTTTGCAGACTCCATCAGGTTTTCTTCCACAATGGTCCTGTATTTGGCTCCATCCATCTTCCCATCAATTTTAACCATCTTCCCTGTCCCAGCTGAAGAAAAGCAGGCCCAAACCATGATGCTGCCACCACCATGTTTGACAGTGGGGATGGTGTGTTCAGGGTGATGAGCTGTGTTGCTTTTACGCCAAACATAACGTTTTGCATTGTTGCCAATGGCCCCCTTGAACTTTGCGACCTTTTGCCACATTTCAGGCTTCAAACATAAAGATATAAAACTGTATTTTTTTGTGAAGAATCAACAACAAGTGGGACACAATCATGAAGTGGAACGACATTTATTGGATATTTCAAACTTTTTTAACAAATCAAAAACTGAAAAATTGGGCGTGCAAAATTATTCAGCCCCCTTAAGTTAATACTTTGTAGCGCCACCTTTTGCTGCGATTACAGCTGTAAGCCGCTTGGGGTATGTCTCTATCAGTTTTGCATATCGAGAGACTGAAATATTTTCCTCTACGAGGAAACTGTAACTGTCAAAATAAAGGAAACACTTACATAAACTGTCTTAATAGGGTGTGAAATTGTGTCACTTCTCTTGCGTCCTGTGCAAGCAGAGTCAGGGTATATGCAGCAGTTTGGGCCGCCTGGATCGTTGTGAACTATGTTGAGACCATTTCTTACTAACAAAGACCGTAATTAATTTGCCAGAATTTTACATAATTATGACGTAACATTGAAGGTTGTGTAATGTAACAGCAATATTTAGACTGATGGATGCCGCCCGTTAGATAAAATATGGAACGGTTCCGTATTTCACTGAAAGAATAAACGTTTTGTTTTTTAAATGATAGTTTCCGGATTTGACCATTAATTACCTAAGGCTCATATTTCTGTGTGTTTATTATATTATAATTAAGTCTATGATTTGATATTTGATAGAGCAGTCTGACTGAGCGGTGGTAGGCAGCAGCAGGCTTGTAGGCATTCATTCAAACAGCCCTTTCCTGCGGTTGCCAGCAGCTCTTTACAATGCTTCAAGCATTGCTCTGTTTATGACTTCAAGCCTATCAACTCCCAAGATTAGGCAGGCAATACTATAGTGCCTATAAGAACATCCAATAGTCAAAGGTATATGAAATACAAATGGTATAGAGAGAAATAGTCCTATAATTCCTATAATAACTACAACCTAAAACTTCTTACCTGGGAATATTGAAGACTCGTGTTAAAAGGAACCACCAGCTTTCATATGTTCTGAGCAAAGAACTTAAACGTTAGCTTTTTTTACATGGCACATATTTCCCTTTTACTTTCTTCTCCAACACTTTGTTTTTGCATTATTTAAACCAAATTGAACATGTTTCATTATTTATTTGAGACTAAATTGATTTTATTTATGTATTATATTAAGTTAAAATAAAAGTGTTCATTCAGGATTGTTGTAATTGTCATTATTACAAATATATATATAACAATCGTCCGATTAATCGGTATTGGCTTTTTTTGGTCCTCCAATTATCGGTATCGGCGTTGAAAAATCATAATCAGTCAACCTGTAGGTCTTTCAGGGCCTTCGAGGTATCTGCTTGGGGGGGATATACATGGCTGTGACTTTCATTCAGCCTTGAAGCAATGTTTGTTTGCTGTTCTGGTAAAAATATATTTGAGAAGTTATTGTATGATGGTGCAATGCATCTGATTCTTGATAATTCAATGTCTGTATCTGTCCTTTTCAAATTCAGAGCTGATTATAGGTTTCAGCTGTGACTATAACACTCAATGTTAACTTGATTCATTTCAAGATGGAGGAGTTAACCAGAGAGGAACATCTAGCTATGATGCCTCTGAGTGGAGCGAATCAAACTGATTTAGAAGGGCTATACAACATGCAGACTAACGTAAGTCACCTTCATTTAATGCTTCTTATGGTCTCTGCTTGTGCCGATTCAAAGTCCCAGGGTGCCAATTCAATGTCCCAGGGTGCCGATTCAATGTCCCAGGGTGCCAATTCAATGTCCCAAGGTGCCAATTCAATGTCCCAGAGTGCCAATTCACAGTCCCAGAGTGCCAATTCACAGTCCCAGAGTGCCAATTCACAGTCCCAGAGTGCCAATTCACAGTCCCAGAGTGCCAATTCACAGTCCCAGAGTGCCAATTCACAGTCCCAGAGTGCCAATTCACAGTTCCAGAGTGCCAATTCACAGTCCCAGAGTGCCAATTCACAGTCCCAGAGTGCCAATTCACAGTCCCAGAGTGCCAATTCACAGTCCCAGAGTGCCAATTCAATGTCCCAGAGTGCCAATTCACAGTCCCAGAGTGTCAATTCACAGTCCCAGGGTGCCAATTCACAGTCCCAGAGTGCCAATTCACAGTCCCATAGTGCCAATTCAAAGTCCCAGGGTGCCAATTCAAAGTCCCAGAGTGCCAATTCACAGTCCCAGGGTGCCAATTCAAAGTCCCAGAGTGCCAATTCACAGTCCCAGAGTGCCAATTCAATGTGTGTGTTTGTCTTTAGGACCGGTTTTCCTTATTATGTAAATCTAGGCCTGGACTAAAAACACTTTCATTGGAGATTTCTCCATGTAGGGTTCTTTCAGGACTAGGCCTTAACTATACCTGGTAAATCATGTTTTTAAAATGTCTGTTGTGCTGTTGTTCTGTTTCCTTCACTTTCAGTTCAAATGCTGTGGGCTCGTACAAGGCTACCAAGACTGGGGCACAGACATCCCCATCTCCTGTCTCTGCTCTGATGAGGACTCAACAGACTTTAAATGTGTGAGTCTGCTGTGTTAAATAAGTTAACTTGTTGCTGTTGTTATGTGTATGATGAGGAGGATGGGTTTCAATGTGTCCGTCTGTTAAATAAATTATCACTCAAATATGAAAATGGAAATCTCTTGTCTTTCGGTAAGAGCAATACATTTTTTATTTAAAAAACAAAACAAAACAGATGATGAGGACAGTGACAAGACGACCATAAATAAACTGAGGAAGATGTACATGACAATACTCTAAAAGACCAACAAATACGATAGAACACATTTGGACCAGACACATAATGGATGCCATGCTGCAGCCTAGTAAGAAATCATGCAGCTAAAGTGGAGCACTGTTTTAAACCTTGTCACATTCTATTTCAGGTTGCTCCTGGTAACAATACAAGATTTGTTATTCACTATCCCAACAGTGATATGTCTGAGGATGATGACCACAAGGGATTAATGGATGAACACATGCTGGTATATAAAGAGGTAAAATCATGCCATTCCACTACACCAGGGATGGGCAACTGGCGGCCATTTTGAAGGCCCTCAGATCAATTAGGCCATGTCAGTTAATATCTTTTAGATTGCTAAATTTGTTTACCGGTCAGCTATCTAAACCTGTTATCATGGTCGAATTACCGCCCATGGAGTCCCCATTGATGTTGTTAGTCAGTCTCACTCTCATGTCATATTAAAAACTGCATACATTTCTCACCACCACATGGCAAAATGTGTAGAATTGCAGCAAACTTGCTTTAAAACGGCAAGATTTTCTCTCCACCCCATGTCAAAATGGGTCGAAATCAACTCTAAAATGTAAAAAAATTCTCTCTGCTGTCAAGAAGGTGCAACTAAAAAGTATTTTTTTTTATTTTGCGCAAAATGTCTTGCAGTGCTCATTGATACAATAAACAGCTATATGTTCAAGTTCTGATATAATACAGAGTGGATACTCTTGTTTTTTACAAACTCTTGATTTTTCATTTTCAGCCATGTCTTCCCATCTTAATCTCTTTCGTGGGCTATGACATCATCCTGATAATAGGAACATTAGTAGCACTTAAAGCATTATGGGTATGTATTTCAGATCGATGTCCGTACTATTCCACCATTTCAGGGTTGGGGTCCATTCAGTTTTTTAAATTCAATAAATAGAAAGTCAATTCCCAAATTGAAAGTGTTTCATGTGTATTTTTCAATTCAGGAAGTGAAATTCAATTACCCGAATTGAAAACTTCAGTAGTATATTTGTTTATTATAATTATTACCGATGTGGCAGCTAAAAGCTGAATTGCAGTACACAGTACATACAAGTAAACAAGAACAATTAAAACATCTGAAAGTCAGGATGCTAACTGAAGGATGGATGAATCGACTCCAACACTGTACCATAGTGATTTTTACCATACCTTTCGAGTGTAGGCCTATTAGATTGAACCATTATCTCTTACACTCAGCATCTGGTCACCTGCTCCGTCAATCCTGACTGAACCGTTACTGTGTGTCTTGTCCTCAGGATGTTGGAGTTGTCCTGGCCATCACAATACTCTGCCAGATGAGAAGAAAGGTTGATGTGCCACCTGTGATCTTCACCTCTCAACCACCTCAATACAGAGAGCTGTGTGACACAGCAGAGAGTGTCTGAAATGAAATAGTCCTCTTATGAAGGAGACTCAATGCACTAGTCTGAGTGCCAGTCTGTTTGTGCCATCATGACAACTCCAGTCACTCATTTGTGTCAAGCCAAACATGACAATGGGTGACAAAGAGTTGACTTGGCAATGACAGACTGGCACGATGGCCTTTATTTAACTAGGCAAGTCAGTTACGAACAACTTCTTATTTACAATGACGGCCTACTGGGGAACAGTGGGTTAAACTGCCTTGTTCAGGGGCAGAACAACAGTTGGCATTGGCCAGACCACAAACACCACAAACAGATCTGGGATCAGGTTAGCAATGCACTCATATTATGTACATACTCATAACACACATGAAAGGACAACTCAGGACATTATTAGACATTAGACATCTCTACTGTGTTGTCCAAAGTGTTACTGTTCAACTGTTCAACCATTTAACCATTGTAGTGCCTCAGTGTTGGTTACAGTGTCTTAAATAAAGGGACAAGCATCTTTTAACATTATGGTCCTTCTTTTTTCGACAACCATTTCTTCCAATGACCTTTGTCCTCTCCCCATCCTTATTTCATTTTCTGCCTTTGTCTTTTCCTCCCACTCTCTCCTCTCATCCTCCTCTCTCTTACTCTCTCTACTCCTCCTCTCTTCCTCTTTTCCACCTGCTCTCTCCTCTCATCCTCCTCTCTCTTCCTCTCTCCTCTCCTCCTCTCTTCCTCTTTTCCTCCTGCTCTCTCCTCTCATTCTCCTCTCTCTTCCTCTTTTCAGCCTACTTGGCCCTATCAGACCCAACACCCATTAAAACCTCCCCACTATTCCACTACTTGGCCCTATCAGACCCAACACCCATTAAAACCTCCCCACTATTCCACTACTTGGCCCTATCAGACCCAACACCCATTAAAACCTCCCCACTATTCCACTACTTGGCCCTATCAGATCCTACACCCATTAAAACCTCCCCACTATTCCACTATCCTGCACCAGGCCTCTTTTCCACGTTAATAGCATGCATACGTAAACACAGCACCAGACCAATGTTTATCTATTATATTGACTAGATAGTGACCGCTCTAACAATGGAAATACATCTCCTCAATGATCGAAGGCAGGCGAGATCAGGTTGTACCATTCTAGACAATGAGAGGGCAGATACACAACTAAGTTATTTTACTTAAAGTTGCCAGAATGTCACTTGCATCCACTTATATCAGTACATTTGTAACAGCCTAAACATCACGGAACTATTAGATCAAATAAGCCTCACATATTTGACCCTTCACTAAGTTCCGCCTCGCTACTTTTGCAACCTCAAACAACATTTTCCCTGGAAGCCCAATTCCCCATTCAACCACTGGTGAAATCCCCTCACAATGATCTCAAAGTGTGTTTCTAATACACAATGAAATGAAACACTGACTTCCCCTTGCTAACCAGGAAACTCTTGGGTATGTTGTTGTGGACTGTTATTATAATTGCTTCACTGGAACCTGGTCAAAGCTTCTGTCCTCCTCTGGGTACATTGACTTCAACACAAAACCTAGGAGGCTCATGGTTCTCACTCCTCTCCGTAGACTTACACAGTAATTATGAAAACTACTGGAATGGCATCAAACACTTGGAAACCATGTATTTCATGTATTTGATACCATTCCACCTATTCCACTCCAGCCATTACCACAAACCCGTCCTCCCCAAGTAAGGTGCCACCAACCTCCTATGATTGTAAAATACCTACACCACGTAGACTTCATCAGTACATCCTTTTCCTAAGAATGGGGAATGTTACTATACTTATTTCAGCATTATTTAATCCCCTATTTCTGGCACTAAACTGTCTCCATATATACAGTACTCTACCGGGGACCTTCAGACAAGTCTCTTGAGGCCTGTGGGCATCCTAGAGCAAAACAACCAACATGTACTTGTTCATGAGGTTCTCACCTTTCCACAAATAGTCTGTAGTGTGTAGCCCAAACTGTTCGGACACTACAGAACGAAGTTGGCAGATCGGATTCTACCAACTGCAGACGAGTCTCAAGACGCTTGTGGGGGTTATAGAGCAAAACGGAGAACATTATCATTAAAACAAATTGTACATGTGCGTTCAGAAAGTAGTAAGACTCCCTTTTTCCACACTTTGTTCTGTTACAGCCTTATTCTAAAGTGGACTAAATAGATTTTTCTTCCATTCAATCTACATACAATAACCCATAATGGCAAAGCGAAAACAGGTTTTTCAACCTTTTTGCAGTTGACAGTGCATATCAGGGCAAAAAAAACAAGCCTTGAGGTCGAAGGAATTGTCCGTAGAGCTCCGAGACAGGATTGTGTCGAGGCACAGATCTGGGGAAGGGAACCAAAAAATGGTTGCAGCATTGAAGGTCCCTAAGAACACAGTGGCCTCCATCTTTCTTAAGTGGGAGACGTTTGGAACCACCAAGACTCTTGGCCACTCCTGCATTGTCTTGGGATGGTGCACATAGCCAAGACAATGCAGGAGTGGCTTCGTGACAAGTCTGTGAATATCATTGAATGGCCCAGCCAGAGCCCAGACTTGAACCCGATTGACCATCGATTGACTTGAAAATAACTGCAGCGACGCCCCCCATCCAACCTGACAGAGCTTGAGAGGATCTGCAGAGAAGAATGGGAGAAACTCCCCAAATACAGATGTGCCAAGCTTGTAGCGTCATACCCAAGAAGACTCGAGGCTGTAATTGCTGCCAAAGGTGGTTCAGCAAAGTATCAAATCAAATCAAATGTATTTATAAATCCCTTCTTACATCAGCTGATATCTCAAAGTGCTGTAAGAAACCCAGCCTAAAACCCCAAACAGCAAGCAATGCAGGTGTAGAAGCATGGTGGCTAGGAAAAACTACCTAGAAAGGCAAGAACCTAGGAAGGAACCTAGGAAGAAATCGAGAGAGGAACTATGAGGGGTGGCCAGCCCTCTTCTGGCTGTGCCTGGGAGGAGATTTTAACAGAACATGGCCAAGATGTTAAAATATTCGTAGATGACCAGCAGGGTCAAATAATAATAATCACAGTGGTTGTCGAGGGTGCAACAGGTACTGAGTCAAGGGTCTGAATACTTATGTAAATTGTATATTTCAGTATTTAATTTTTTATTTAATAAATTAGCAAACATTTCATTAAAGCCTGTTTTCGCTTTATCATTATGGGGTATTGTGTGTAGATTGATGAGGGAAAAAATAATTTAATCCATTTGAGAATAAGACTGTAATGTAGCAACATGTGGAAAAAGTCAAGTGGTCTGAAGACTTTCCAAATGCACTGTATTTTACCCTTTATTTTTGGCACCAAACAATCTCCATATATACCAAACAATCTCCATATATACTTCCATAGCCTAGTGGTTAGAGTGTTGGACTAGTAACCGAAAGGTTGCAAGTTCAAATCCCCGAGCTGACAAGATACAAATCTGTCGTTCTGCCCCTGAACAGGCAGTTAACCCACTGTTCTTAGGCCGTCATTGAAAATAAGAATTTGTTCTTAACGGACTTGCCTAGTAAAATAAAGGTAAAATAAAAAAATCTGTTCAAGTCTTGTGAGGCCTGTGTGCGTCCTTGAGCAACTGACATGTTCGAGAGAGTCTCATCTATCCATAGAGGGGTCATAATAGTTTGTAGGCCAAACCGTTCAGACTCTACAGACAATTTTGTGAGAAGACCGAATTTCGTGATGTCTCACCGGTCTGACTAACACAGTTCTAGCTCTGTCACCTTTCACCACAGATGCGGAAGTGCCACATATGTTGATTGAGACGCAGCCTATGCAAAAAAATCCTATCTCTCGGGAACTGATGTTGAGCGATTAGGCCTAGCTCACAGTCGGCATGATTCATCACCCCAAATAACACGTTTCACTGCTCCAGAGTCAAATGGCGGCGAGCTGGGCCTCCCGGGTGGCGCAGTGGTCTAGGGCACTGCATCGCAGTGCTAGCTGTGCCACCAGAGACTCTGGGTTCGCGCCCAGGATCTATCGCAGCCGGCCGCACCCGGGAAGTCCGTGGGGCGACTCACAATTGGCCTAGCGTCGTCCGGGTTAGGGAGGGATTGACCGGTAGGGATATCCTTGTCTCATCGCGCAGTAGCGACTCCTGTGGCGGGCTGGGCGCAGTGCGCGCTAACCAGGTCACCAGGTGCACGGTGTTTCCTCCGACACATTGGTGTGGTTGGCTTCCGTGTTGGATGCGAGCTGTGTTAAGAAGCAGTGCGGCTTGGTTGGGTTGTGTTTCGGAGGACGCATGGCTGGAGTACAGGAGTTGTAGCAATGAGACAAGATTTGTCTGAATCGTCTACAGCTCTTGAGATGGTGTGGTACTTGTGGATAGGGCACCCTGTGATTGCGTCCTCAACTGGATGTTGCTGGTAGGCAGGTTTACCAACCTCTGTTTAGTGTGCTGAGATGGGATTGAATCTTCATGTCTCACTTGGAGTCTCTCTGGTCTTGTGATGGATGTACTTGTGGTTGAAAGGGTAAAGCTGGGGTCGTTCCTCACGTTTGTCTCATTGAGGATGAAAAAGGACAAGTGAAAGGGGAGAAAGGCCACATGGTGTCGCTGTTTGCAACTCAGTCAGTGACACCCATTTCTCTTGAAGACTGGAGGGTAGCTTCTCTACAATGGGAATGATTCCACGTGCTGTATTTGCATTTGTATTTATACTTATTAACGATCCCCATTAGTTTCCTGTCAAGGCAGTAGCTTCTCTTCCTGGGGTTTATTATGGATCCCTATTAGTTCCTGCTAAGGCAGCAACTACCCTTCCTGGGGTATATTATGGATCCTTATTGGTTCCTGCCAAGGAATCAGCTACTCTTCCTGGGGTTTATTATGGATCCCTATTGGTCCTCCCAAGGCAGCAGCTACACTTTCTGGGGTTTATTACGGATCCCCCTTAGTTCCTGCTAAGTCAGCCCTCCAAAACCAACAAGTCTTTAAAACGAGACAGCTCTCAGAGCTGAACTATAGTACAAAAGTATTTGTATTCGGCTTTTTCAGTCACACCCATTGCTGACAGGTGTTATAACATTAGGCACACAGCTCTGCAATCTCCATAGACAAACATTGACAGTAGAATGGACTTACATGAAGAGTTTAGAGACTTTCAACGTGGCACACTCATTAGGATGCCACCTTTCAACAAGTCAGATCGCCAAATATTGAAACAATCTTGAAGCATAGATTCTGATTGGTCAGACCAACATTGAACAGTCCTTACCACGGGTACTTCCGTGTTAATTCTGCCTATAGGATGGGAGGAGCAAAATGGAGGCGTGATCTGATTTTTCTGACAGGAGGGTGGGGTGAGGGCCTTTGTACGCCATCCCAGAAGGGGGATAAACAATGGTCCCAGAGTTCTCGATGCCCGCGTTAGCACAGGAGATGTGTTGATAGAACTCGGTAGCATACTCCTCAGATGTATGTTATTAAAGTCCCCAGCTACAATAAATGCAGCTTAGGATATGCGGTTTCCAGTTTGCACAAAGTCCAGTGTATTACTTGTGCCCCTTCAGAGTTTGGGTGCATGACGCCCCCTGCTAGGGAGACGGTTTTTGTAAAGTTACCCGTAATGTTACCCTAATGTTTTGAGTGTCCAGTTTTCCGTTGGTTAGGGGGACCTTCTATCTGTATGTTAGGTTCTAAGTTCTGGTGCAAATCCGGTCAGACACCAAACGGAAGCTCAGACGGATTTATTCCACCCAAACAACTGATGTGCTGCCTGCAAGCACACATAGAATCACACAAGCATATATATATATATATACTTCGATTAGGAGTCACCTCCTGTGATGTTGGAATACAATCAGTCTCTGTTTGTTGGGCAGAAACTGAGGTCATGGGCCCCCTATTGGTGTAATCGTGGCCCAGCCTGAGTGCAGGACCTTTTGTGGGCAGGGAGGTGTGTGTGGAGAGAAAAAGGCATATAGTTTGAAGGGTGGATGGGATGTGACACCTCTGGCCTCCCTCGCAGAGGTTTCTTCTCTTCAACTTTGTCCTCACTTCGATGTGGAAGTCTCTCCCAGCCCCTAGTTCCACCGAAACTTGCGTGATCTTACCAGGAACTGAGACTCGCCTGTGGTTCTTTACCTACTTCCTTAGACATATTAATATGCAGAAATAACATATCTGGCCATACAGAGACTTTCTGGACTTCCCTTTGTCTCTCCAGCTCCAACATCCTAACCAATTACAAATTATTACTACTAATAAGCACTTTTTGTGATTATAAACAGACTCATTATGCATCTAAAACTGGCTCAAGTCAAATAGTTTCCAACAATCCTCCTTCTGGAACGTTCCACACCACCTATAAAGCATAATGACTTGAGCAGACTGAATATTTCTGGGATCTTTTATTTCAGCTTATGAAACATATGATCAAAACTTTACAATGTTGCGTTTATATTTTTAAATAATTATTTCAGTGGACAATATTGATGTTTAATGGACGTGGCAAGAACATCCATGTGTCCAGTTTTGTAAGGGTTAGGAGAATATTCCATCAACGTCCCAACAAACATACACAGAACATGGCTGCTATGTTCTCAAAAAACAAGATTAAGTAAGGAGAGCCGCACGCCTTCTATTAGCTCAGATGCAAAAATAGTTATGTCCAACATTTTTGACAGACAAGCCTTCGTGTCTTCGTGTTCTCAGAACATAAGATATTCATGTTCTAGACAGTTTCACAACATTTCTGTGTATCAGTTGTCAGTTCTGATGGAACAAAACAAATAGAAATGGTTTCATTACAAGTCAAGACTTGTTGTGTTGTCATGCCAATCAAGGCCCTGATTGGTGAACCACGGATCCATTCATAGCTCTTTTTTTGTTGGCAAGGGATACTCACACAGAATGCTTTTAACATAACATAATCAAATGAGATATTTGACTACATTGTGCATGTTAGTTTATACAATAATTATTATTCTACAGTTCTCACCAGTGATTTGAACTCATAACCTCTTGTTTCACGGTATGTCTAGCTTCCTGCTACACTTGTTGGGGATGAATCAGAATAGTTGGGTAACACAGATAAGATGTTTTATTTTCATGATATGCTTGTGACTTACTTCTCATATAGAATGTATCTTGTTGTACTATAGTGGTGGCCATTGCAGTT
>NW_022263514.1:0-52006 GCF_002021735.2 Oncorhynchus kisutch | reverse complement strand
ACTTTTTCCACATGTTGTTGTTAAAAACAGCCTGAATTTAAGATGGATTAACGTGAGATGTTTTGTCACTGGCCTACACACACCCCATAATGTCAAAGTGGAATTAAGTTTGTATTATTAATAAAAATGAAACAATGTACGTATTCAACCACATTGTTAATTTAATGCAAGCCTAAATATGTTCAGGAGTAAAAATGTGCTTAACAAGTCACATAATAAGCTGCATGGAATCACTCTGTGTGCAATAATAGTGTTTTAACATGATTTTGGAATGAGTACCTCATCTCTGTACCCCACACATACCTATCTGTAAGTTCCCTCAGTTGAGCAGTGAATTTCAAACCACAGATTCAACCACAAAGAGGTTTTCCAATGCCTCTCAAAGAAGGAGACCTATTGGTAGATCGTTACAAATAAAATAAAAAGCAGACATTGAATATACCTTTGAGCACGGTGAAGTTATTAATTACCACTTTTGGATGGTGTATCAATACACCAGTCACTACAAAGATACAGGCGTCCTTCATAACTCAGTTGCCGGAGAGAAACAAAACCACAAACATTGTAGTTACTCCACAATACTAACCTAATTGACAGAGTGAAAAGAAGGAAGTCTGTACAGAATACAAATATTCCAAACATGCATCCTGTTTGCAACAAGGCACTAAAGTAATACTGTAAAAAAAAAATTGGTAAAGCAATTAACTTTGAATTCAAAGTGTTATGGTTTGGGGCAAATCCAATAAAACACATTACTAAGTAACACTCTCCGTGTTTTCAAGCATAGTGGTGGCTGCATCGTGTATGGGTATTCTTTAATCTTCAAGGACTGGAGGATCAAGGATAAAAAAGAAACGGAATGGAATTAATTGGAGGGATGCGACACTATTCTTGCACAAGAAATTCCATCTTTTAGTGTTTTGTTGATGGTGGAAAATGCTGTCTCAGGCACCGCTCTAGAATCTCCCATAAGTGTTCAATTAGGTTGAGATCTGGCGACTGAGACAGCAATGGCATATGGTTTACATGCTCAACAAACAATTGAGTGACCACTCATACCCTGTGGATGGGGGCATTGTCATCCTATGGGGTGTAGCCATGGTACCAAAATAATGGCCTGCCTAGCATTTTTATACATGACCCTAAGCATGATGGGATGTTAATTCCTTAATTAACTAAGGAACCACACCTCTGTGGAAGCACCTGCTTGCAATATACTTTGTACCCGTGCTTCTACACCTGCATTGCTTGCTGTTTGGGGTTTTAGGCTGGGTTTCTGTACAGCACTTTGAGATATCAGCTGATGTACGAAGGGCTATATAAATAAATTTGATTTGATTTGATTTGATACCCCTCATTTAGTCAAGTGTTTCCATTATTTTGTCAGTTAACTGAATATCCAAACAAGTTCAACACTTTTGACCAAACATTTTAGTTATAGATTGCACCTTTAAATATATACCATGCATACATTGCTCCCCCATTTCCTGGTTGCTAAAATTCTAATAGTTTGCCTAATTTCTGTTTATGTGAAGGAATAATAATGTGTAGTGTAGAGAATCATTATACCATCTAAACCGCTGTGAATATATTTCCATAACCCCAAATATAGTATTTTCAGCTGTTTGAAGCTGGTGCACAAACCCAAAGTAAAAGACACAAAAACTAAACTTAAGAACAGGAAGCATAGAAATAGCGCACATAAAACAGATCTACCTCTTATACTTGCTTTCAAAGAGAGGGACAGATCTATAACTCACATTTCTATGGGAATTTGGTCAGTTCGCCCAAAAAGTCACTCACCCTTTCAGTTCATCACTCTCTATTTATTGTGTTGCTAGTTTTTTTCTTCCACTATAAGAGAAAAGAGAATGAGAGAGCAAGAGAGGGGGAGAAAGAGAATGAGAGGGGGAAGAGCCAAGTGTGAGACGAAGAGGGAAAAAGAGGAAAACCTTGAACTTGTCTGTGAGGTTTAGTGTACTTTAGAAAACCCCTTGCAGGCTAAAGGATCAGAGCCTCTCTTTAAGGGTGTCAATGGAGCACAGAGAGATCGATGGGCCATGGCCAAGACACCTTTAATCAACAACACTCACTTTCCACCTTTCATCTCTCTCTCTCTCTTTCTTTCTCTTTCTTTCTCTCTCTCCCACTTTCTCTCTCTTTTTGTCTCTCTCGCTCCCCCCTCCCTCGCTCCCCCTGCTTTGGCTCGCCAACGGCATCAGTTTATCCCTCCCTTTCTGCTCTCCGTCTGTCCATTCTCTCCTATCTTTCATCTCTGAAAATGTGAAGTGTTCTAAGAAGCAGGCTTCATGGTCATTTTTAACGGGCATAACTGTCCAATCTGTGCCTGAGCAGAATTCATCAAATAGACCTTATGTAGCAGAATCCTTTGGATTGATGGAGGCAGTTATTGACAGGAGAGTGATAGCTCAGCGGTGTAATTCTGTTGCAGCCTACAGTAGAACAAGGTACCGCATCATTGTGCATCTGTGAGATCTTGGAAGACGCCAATGAAAAATGGTGGAGTGATATCACCACTTTCCCTTAAACTTTTTCTGCAAAACAAGTTTTTATCTCTCCCTCTTTCTCTCTCTCTTCAGAGTATTGTATTTTTGAATTGCCGTTGAATTAGCTATGTAAATAGGTTGGATTGTGCCAATAAAGTTTGTTCTAAAATCAATCTCTCGCTCTCTATTTCTCTGTAGGTTCTGTCTGTTCCCCACAGAAGATTGGTGTGCTGTAGCCGTCTGTTTGAGGTGACGGACGTCAACAAGGCCCAGAAACAGGCAGCCCACCAGAGAGAAGTCTTCCTCTTCAATGACCTTATCGTGGTAAGACTCCCTGACACCGGACTGACTCTGCAAAGGATTGTGGGAAATATAGTATTGTCTTCAGAAGGGATGATCAATTTACTACACCCCTCTGAGGATTATAGGGGGACATTGTTATGGGATTATAGTACTGCAAATGTCTACGTGTTTGGATTTAATTGATTTGCGCCACAATTGCTTTTGGGAAGTGTGGTGTCACCTGATCTAAAGTAGTAACCTTTGTAAACTATACAGCGATGAACTCACTATCAACTTGGTTGTAGTCGACTCGTGAAGTGTGGTCACAGTCATATAAAGCAGCTTGTATTTCCTGCCAAACATATTCAAGGCATGTAATTCCCAGGAAGTTTCTCACAGGGACCCATTTTCTGAAGACTACATCCCTAGTTTCTATTTTGTTTCATGACTCATTTCTTAAATAATAGATGGTACAGTAGGTTAAACGGAGTCCGCAGTGAACTTATACACTCAAGCCTAGAGAAAGAAAATAACTACCGGGGTCAGTAATGAAGTCCAAGCTTCAGTCATTCATTTGGTCCAAGTCACATCGAATGGGCCTCGGAGTTAATCATAGATTAAATAGCCGAGAGATCGATGTCTGTTATAGTTAATAAACCCATTAGGGCAACTCCAAATGTTATCTATGTGATGTATTAAACTACTCCCATAATTCCACTGGTTCTCATCTTAATCTGTCTCGAACAAAAACTGGGGGAGAGAAAATAAAAATGAAAGTGTTTCTCTGTTGCCTGCGCTGCTGTTGAAAAGTAATTGTGCCCCGAAGGGAGGAGGGGAGTTTTGAAAATGCTTATTCTTTGCCGGGCCAGACAAAAATCCTCTTGCGACGTCTTGGCGGAAAACTGTTGATTCGGCACAAAGAGAGTGTCATAATTACTTCAATCGCTGAACCTCATTTTGTAAGCGTGAAAAAAAATGAGGGCGCACTCTCGAGGTTTACGCAATTACACGTAATTAAGAGGGCGGGTTCCTGCGAGACCTTGTTTCTCACGACTACTCAGAGAGTAGGGTCTGTGATAAGTTTGCAATCTTCATATTTATTTTACTGTGTGAAATGAATTGTCAGGGTGTTCTTCTTTACGAGTTAATCATCATTCTTGAGGTTCCAACACTCTCGTCTGCAGCAGTGGATGTGTCACGGTGATGTATTGGTTTAATATGGCGGCTTACCAAAAAGGCCCTGCAGTATCAGCACTGAGGAGATACTCTCATCTTTCTCTATCTGTGGTGTTTCTATACTGTATGAGAGCTCCCCTCTCTCTCTCTCTCTCTCTCTCTCTCTCTCTCTCTCTCTCTCTCTCTCTCTCTCTCATTATTTCCCTCATTATATCTCTACCCATAAGGCATAGCTGTTTTCCCCCACACACTCACAAACACATCCTTGAAAAAATATACAAAGTTGCAGTGCTGTTATGTCACATTCACTGGAAACTGGATTTGTCACAGAGAGAAAGCTATACTGTGTAAATTGTCTCTCTGAAGGTTATTAGTAGGATGATATGAATATTCTGTGTTGATCCTCTCTGACCGATGATGGATTTCTTATACTTTATTTTAACACGGAGGTCACATTGAGACTGGAATGTTTTTTTCTCCAGTGCCTTGAACACCCATGTGAAGCAAACTTCAAAGCCTGTTGAAAGCAAGGCTTAAAACCTTACCCCAACCATCACCTAAACCCAACCCTAACCTGACAATAACACCTGCAGTGCTGACTGAGATTGAAGAGAAAGGCTTTGACAATAATAGAAGAGAATAATAATTGCTGCCCATCTGTTACAATGGAAACAAGGTTTACTCTGCTCCCACAACACAGTTATTGGAGGTTAAGTGTCTTGCTCAAGGGCACAAGGGTGATGGATGGGGCTTGTCCACATTCTTTAGGCGACTTCTCTAACCTCTAAGCTACCTATGTTTGTTATGCTCTTTGGGGCTGTTTTCCAGTCACAGTTAGTCCTGGAATAAAAAGCAAGCTCAATGCAGAATCTCAATTGAAAATGCCTTTTAAGTCCAGGATTAGGATTGATCTGTGTCCATAAAACCACACTAATATGTTTTTGAAGTGGAACAGAAGACATCCTGAATAGGTTCTTATTTTGATGTTCTGATTGACATCTCCGTCTTTCCTTTATTGAGGAAACATGCACTTACTACGAGTGTGATATGTGGTTCTCTCACCTAGCTATTTTAAGATAAGTGTCTTTTTACCCTCAGATCCTGAAGCTGTGCCCGAAGAAGAAGAGTTCAGCAGCCTACACCTTCTGTAAAGCCCTGGGCCTCCTGGGCATGCACTTCACACTGTTTGAGAACGAGTGTAAGTCACCTAACACCAGCATCACTACTCACCCTCCAAAGGAGAGAGAGAGAGACTGGGAAAGAGAGAGAGACTGGGAGAGAGAGAGAGACTGGGAGAGAGAGAGACTGGGAGAGAGAGAGAGACTGGGAGAGAGAGAGAGACTGGGAGAGAGAGAGAGACTGGGAGAGAGAGAGAGACTGGGAGAGAGAGAGAGAGACTGGGAGAGAGAGACTGGGAGAGAGAGAGAGACTGGGAGAGAGAGAGACTGGGAGAGAGCGAGAGACTGGGAGCGACTGGGAGAGAGAGAGAGACTGGGAGAGACAGAGACTGGGAGAGAGAGAGACTGGGAGCGACTGGGAGAGAGAGAGAGAGACTGGGAGAGAGCGAGAGACTGGGAGAGAGAGAGAGAGAGACTGGGAGAATGAGAGTGTGGGACGAAAACTTTTTCTTAACCGATGTTGCCATGGCAACTCAAAGTGAAACAAGCAGTAAGCTGTGCAGAAATATGTTATCTTGATCTGCAAGTAGATCCTTCAAAGTACATCCCTTTTTGAGACATTTACACCACTATCATAGAATAGGACAGCAGCAAAGAGAGGAGGGATATAAACGGTGGGAGGGAGAGAGAGGGAGAATGTAGTGAAAACAGCAAAGGGAATGAAGCAGATAAATGGTGCTAGCAACCCCAGTCACATAGATTACCCAGAATACATTGTGTTAGCCTTGATTTAAGTACATCATACATAACTCCATTTATTTGGATAAAAAGACATATTACGTAGCCAACCCCAAGGTTATGGGTTTGTACCTTCAGAAAGTATTCGTACCCCTTGACTTATTCCACATTTTGTTGTGTTACAGCCTTAATTCTCATCCATCGACACACAATACCCCATATTGACAAAGTGAAAACGTGTTTTTCGACATTTTTGCAAATGTATTGAAAATGATATACAAAACCATCTCATTTACAGAATTATTCACAACCATGAGTCAATACATGTTAGAATCCCCTTTGGCAGCGTTTACAGCTGTGAGACCTTCTGGGTAAGTCTATGAGTTTTGCACATCTGCATTGTACCAAATTTGCCCATTATACTTTTAAAAATGCTTCAAGCGCTGTCAAGTTGGTTGTTGATCATTGCTATAGCCAACCATTTTCAGGTATTGCCATAGATTTTCAAGACGATTTAAATCAATACTGTAACTAGGCCACTCAGGAACATTCAATATCGCTACGTTAAGCAACTCCAGTGTATATTTGGCCTTGAGTTTCAGGTTACTGTCCTGCTGAAAGGTGGATTTGTCTCCCAGTGTCTTTTAGAAATCAGACTGAACCAGGTCTAGGATTTTGCCTGTGCTTAGCTCTATTCCGTTTCTCTTTCTGTATAAAAAATACTCCCTTGCCGATGACAAGCATACCCATAACATGATGCAGACACCACCATGCTTGAAAATATGAAGAGGTACTCAGTGATGTGTCGGATTTGCAGCAAATATAACGGACATAAAGTTATTTGTCACATTTTTTTTGCAGTTTTACTTTAGTGCCTTATTGCAAACAGGATGCATGTTTTTCAATATTTTTATTCTGTACAGGCTTCTTTTCACTCTGTCATTTAGGTTAGTATTTTGGAGGTAACTGTTTTAAAGTCACCATTGGCCTCTGAACAGTTTCCTTCCACTCCGACATCTGAGTTAGGAAGGACGCCTGTATCTTTGTAGTGACTGGGTGTATTAATACACCACCTAAAGTGTCATTAAAAACATCAATAGGTTTCCTTCTTTGCGAGCCATTGGAAACCCTTCCAGATCTTTGTGGTTGAATCTGTGTTTGAAATTCACTGCTCAGCTGAGTCATTCAAAAATCACATTAAACACTATTATTGTACACTATTATTGAGTCCATGCAATTTATTATGTGACTTGTTAAGCACATTTTTACATACATGCATACATAATACATACATGCATGCATACATGAAACTGCCAAACCAACATATTTGCATGGAATGTATCAGCATCAAAACCTAACAGGTTGTGCAATTGAAAGCCAGCCAACCCAGAAGGGTTGAGTTATAGTCACGGGGATTTGGCAGGGAGAAGAAATGTATGTGTTGATAATGGAATCAGACCCGGTCGCGCGGGGTTATTGGAAAAAGGGGAGTTTGGATGTGGCCCCCTATCTAGTTTCTCCTCCTGATCCTCCCACCACTCTGCATTCAGCCAGGCAGGTGATATTTTCATATGAAATCTATCATACAGGGATATTCTTTTCTTCACGCCTCAGGCATGAAAGATGCAGTGCCTCCATCGTCAAAGTGCCATTTAAAAGAGCGAAGGGGAGAGCGAGGCGCGCCGGAGCACGGATAGTGAGAAATGAAAACAGAAAACAGTAGCGACTAATCTCATTTCCCCAATGAATTTATTGCCTCTTTTGCCTCATTCCCTTCTTTGGGGAAGGAGAAAAAAAGCATTCTGATGTTTTTTGTTGCTACTGTGTCAGTTGAAGATGTGAGAAAATGGTTCATTCTTTAGTTACCTGGCTGTGATGGATCAAGCCTTTATTTTGCTTTGGGGGAACTCATCTCTGTTCAGTGATTTAAACCATAATATTTGTTATTGTGAAAAGAAACTCCAGTACAGTTACATCCTTGAATACTCCACAAACTAGTTCATGGATCTATTTGACCAACGCTTTGGTACAAATGCCTTTAGCCAATCTGGGTCTATTGCAATATGTAACTATTAGTGGTGGGCACCAATATCATTGGATATCGATATGAGGAAGACATTTGGCGATATCCTTTCATCCTTCTTATTAGCCAACACTATTATGTAAAATAAAGTCATCTCCTTCTCATCTCTCCTCCTCAGACTACCCCCATGGCATCACCATCATCTCACCCTTCGGCTCAGACAAGAAGCAGGTGCTCAACTTCTGTGCTCAGAGCGCCGAGGAGCTGCTCAAGTTTCTAGAAGATCTGAAGGAGTCCATTGCTGAGGTGTCAGAGATGGAACAGATACGCATTGAATGTGAGTACTGTGTGTGTGTGTGTGTGTGTGTGTGTGTGTGTGTGTGTGTGTGTGTGTGTGTGTGTGTGTGTGTGTGTGTGTGTGTGTGTGTGTGTGTGTGTGTGTGTGTGTGTGTGTGTGTGTGTGTGTGTGTGTGTGTGTGTGTGTGTGTGTGTGTGTGTGTGTGTGTGTACTCCGTTGCTCCAAACTCAGGTGAAGAGGGAAAGGGGAAAAAAGAAACAGCTCATGCAAAATAATGTATGAATCATCCATCCCTCCATCCGCACAGAGATTCTCTTTCATTTCTCAAAAAGGAGAAAATGGAATCAGGGTGCCGCAGGATTATTTACGTAAGTGCTAACAATGGGGAGAGGAAGATGTCAACAGTCTATCTGTCTGTCTACGTGTGCATGTGTCTGTGTCTACATGCATGTGTCTGTGTCTACATGCATGTGTCTGTGTCTACATGCATGTGTCTGTGTCTACATGCATGTGTCTGTGTCTACATGCATGTGTCTGTGTCTACATGTCTTTGTATACGTTGATGTCATTACATAACCAAACGGTGTTCATGCTCATATTCCTCCTAGCACCCATACAAATGACATTATTGTATCTCTAACATCAACGACTACACCAAAGATACAATTATTCATGCTCCCAATACTGAGATCATACACTCTGTTCTGATGCGTTTCTGAAAAACAAGAGTCAGGGAACGGTTGTGTTTCTATTCTGCCTGGGGGACTCGGGACGTGTGTATGTGCGTGTGTGTCTGTGTGTATGTGTTTGCCTGAGTGTGTGTGCATGTCTGCCTGAGTGTGTGTGCATGTCTAACCTGAGTGTGTGTGCATGTCTGCCTGAGTGTGTGTGCATGTCTGCCTGAGTGTGTGTGCATGTCTGCCTGAGTGTGTGTGCATGTCTGCCTGAGTGTGTGTGCATGTCTGCCTGAGTGTGTGTGCATGTCTGCCTGAGTGTGTGTGCATGTCTGCCTGAGTGTGTGTGCATGTCTGCCTGAGTGTGTGTGCATGTCTGCCTGAGTGTGTGTGCATGTCTGCCTGAGTGTGTGTGCATGTCTGCCTGAGTGTGTGTGCATGTCTGCCTGAGTGTGTGTGCATGTCTGCCTGAGTGTGTGTGCATGTCTGCCTGAGTGTGTGTGCATGTCTGCCTGAGTGTGTGTGCATGTCTGCCTGAGTGTGTGTGCATGTCTGCCTGAGTGTGTGTGCATGTCTGCCTGAGTGTGTGTGCATGTCTGCCTGAGTGTGTATGCATGTCTGCCTGAGTGTGTGTGCATGTCTGCCTGAGTGTGTGTGCATGTCTGCCTGAGTGTGTGTGCATGTCTGCCTGAGTGTGTGTGCATGTGTACATGTTTGTGTTTAATTGTTTATTATATGGTTATAAGGATCTCCATTATCCTTAGCAGAAGCAGCAACTACTCTTCCTGGGTTCTACAAAAACACTATAAACATGACACTGATTCACTGATAGACAAGGACAGTCACACACATTTAAAATACAACCATATACAAGCAACACAACTAAAAGTGTCTCTGTGTGTGTGTCCTCACAGTCCCCTCGGTTCCATGAGATGTTGTTTAATCCACGTTTAAAGGTTATTTTGCTGTTTGCTGAGTAAATGGATATGGAAGATAGTTCCATGTGATCATGTCTCTGTATAATCATGGCTCTGCATTTTGCGTTCCAACTATGCAATTCTCTGTCCATGTACGCAGGTACGAGATCCGAGTTAAAAGTAGGCAGAAATGAATAGGGCCTTATTTTTATTTTGTATTTGTTTTACATTTTAATAAAAAAGAATTCCACTGAGTAAATCTAACATCCCGATTCTCGAGCTGCAACACACAGACATGTACGGAGTTTGTGTCAACGGACATGGAGATGAATACATCATTATTCGGCGTAGCTACGTGTCTGCCCCATCTCCTGTTTGTTATGATGCTGAGTTTGCCAACTGTCAGCTGTACGTGAAAACATTGACAAATCTATTTTCGACTCTGTGTGCTGTGGAAAGGTAAACACTAATTGTTTCAAGCTAAGAAGATGGACATTCAGTGGTCTCTAAAGTGCCAGCAGTTCACTCGCATTTGCTAGTGAAATAAATTAAAAGCAAATACGAAAAATAACTGGTCTCATTTGTGCGAGTGTGATATTTCATTATGCGTCCCATTAGTTGTTTTTTTCACGTAACATTACGATAATCACGCAACCTGATAGAATGTAACTATGATCCACGTCACAAAAAGCATTACAAAAGTATAATCAAAAATAAATATAACCATCTTGGCATTAAATGGAGTTGGGATTTTAGAAGACTGCGCGATGAAGAATGAATGAGTGTCCGCTATCAGCTATATAGGCCATGCTTCTAAAATGCCTTTGCAATAGATTTGAGATTTTATCAATTTCCAAAATCTGAAATGATGTATGCGCTGCAAAGAAATACCATAGGCACCTTTACATCGGCTGAAACACCGGACTCTTCTAGCGAACAGCGCTCAGATTCCCTTGGCGGTAGGTAGCCTAGTTAAGCTTTGCGTAGCCAATTTGCGGTCTGTGTCGATGTGATCATTTGTTTTTGTTTTTATGTTTTCAAAATGATTTTGCTTTTAGAGTTGATTAGGACCCGTGTCTAAAAAACCAATACTTGTGAGCTGGCCCTGTTTGAGAGGTAACAAGCGTTCCTCTACTATAGACACTAAACTTGGGGTCATGTGCTAAGAAAAACATAATAGATAATTATCTCCATTCTACACTGTACAGGAAATGGAATAAACATACTGACCATCTGTGCTAATTCCACAAAACATATATTTATTTGATATGTTCTGTACTTTTATTTTTGTTTTGTAAATACCTTTTCAGAGGAGTGAACTGAACCAGGTGTGATCCATTATGTTTGTCTAAGCACGTGTGCTCATGAAAAACAAGTAAGCATAGGTCCCAAACAAAATAGCAGTTCATTTAGTAAATCATTGTTGTTGCAGCCAGTCAGTAAAGCAATGTCAGACGATGAGAGTGAGGAGACTGAAAGAAACAGACAGAGCAGCTTTTTTTAAATCGCGGATAAGACGTTTGTACATTTTGTATCTATTTGTTTATTAACATTTGAAAAAGTCCCAGAATAAAGGCCCTTTGTGTGTTCTTTCTATCTCCATCTTGTTAGTGACGTTTACCATGTGTGTACATGGGATGCTGTCAGGAAAGAAAGTATTCCAACCTTGTATGGACTTGATTTGGTACAATTCTATAATTGCGATCAGACTCACAAACAGCGCGTGCACGAGCGTGGGGGGACCCCATTTCGGCATGTGCTATGCTCGCCAGTTGAATCTCCAATTTGCAGAGCGTGTCTGGTACTCTAAAAAGTTGGACAGGGTTGGCATGTATGTGTTTGTCTCCCAGTCTGATTCCTGACAGAGACCCTGGCCACTGACCTTTTGTTAGTGTTCTCTGGTACAGAGCAGCCAAACACTATGGACAAAACAAGAACAAAGGAGAGGGCAGCTCTCCTGAAAGCAGCCAGGGAGAAGAGATGTGGAGGAGAGTGGTGTTTGTGTGTGTGTGTGTGTGTGTGTGTGTGCTAGTGCTTGTGTGTGTTTGCTAGTTTGTCTGTTTGCTTTAGGGAAGTCACACATGCGTACACACTAGCACAGGATGCATGCATATGTGCGCATACACACACATACATACACACACAGGCACCTGATATAATAATGAACAGATTGCATTTTGCACCTCTGTCTCCACAAGATTCATGTTTTTGGTTTGAAAGTTTTGCTTCACAGCTGCCACTGTTTTGGTTCAGTGTGGAAAGAAAGCACTAGTTGCACCACTGGTATATAAAATGAAAAGGCAAAAAGCTATGATCCCTTATTGATGTCACCTGTTAAATCCACTTTAATCAGTGTAGATGAAGGGGAGGAGACAGGTTAAAGATGAAGGGGAGGAGACAGGTTAAAGATGAAGGGGAGGAGACAGGTTAAAGATGAAGGGGAGGAGACAGGTTAAAGATGAAGGGGAGGAGACAGGTTAAAGATGAAGGGGAGGAGACAGGTTAAAGATGAAGGGGAGGAGACAGGTTAAAGATGAAGGGGAGGAGACAGGTTAAAGATGAAGGGGAGGAGACAGGTTAAGATGAAGGGGAGGAGACAGGTTAAAGATGAAGGGGAGGAGACAGGTTAAAGATGAAGGGGAGGAGACAGGTTAAAGATGAAGGGGAGGAGACAGGTTAAAGATGAAGGGGAGGAGACAGGTTAAAGGTGAAGGGGAGGAGACAGGTTAAAGATGAAGGGGAGGAGACAGGTTAAAGATGAAGGGGAGGAGACAGGTTAAAGATGAAGGGGAGGAGACAGGTTAAAGATGAAGGGGAGGAGACAGGTTAAAGGAGGATTTTTAAGCTTTGAGGCAACTGAGACATGAGTTGTGTATTTGTGCCCTTGAACGGGGTATGGTAGTAGGTACCAGGCACAGCGGTGTGTGTCATGAACTGCAACCACAGGAGGTTGGTGGCACCTTAATATGGGAGAACAGGCTCATGGTACTGACTGGAGTGGAATGATATCAAATACATCAAACACATGGTTTCCATGGTTCCCAGGTGTTTGATTCCATTCGCGCCGTTACAGTCTCTGTTATGAGCCGTCCTCTCCTCAGCAGCCTTCACTGTCTGCAACGCTGCTGGGTTTTTCACGCTCAACAGTTTCCCGTGTGTATCAAGGACGATCCAGCACCCAAAGGACATCCAGCCAACTTGACACAACTGTGGGAAACATTGGAGTCAACATGGGCCAGCATCCCTGTGGAACGCTTTCCACACCTTGTAGAGTCCATGCCCCGATGAATTGAGGCTGTTCTGAGGGCAAAATGTTTGGTACACTCAGTGTATGTAGCCTACTCACTATAGTTGTTGTACAAAAGTTTAATGATAATAATGATAAGTTAATAATATGTTTGTAATATTATTATTATGGGAACATGATCAATGACCAAATTTAAATGCAACACTCCAGTTTCAGACTTGTCAATTAATTATTTGAGGTGGGATTTTCAGAGGGGGAGATTAGTAATCTAGTTATTAAAACACCTTTTCAATATCATTTATTGTGGCAAAACCTAAGAAAAATCGTTGTGTTCTGTTCATAAAAATGGGTTCTTCCTGTCAAGAAACAGTTTTGAAAGCGTTTGCACCCCCATTTTCAGACAAAGTCAAGTGCCAATGCATGAACACACACACACACACACACACACACAAAATCACTGGCACACACACACACGGTCGACATCTTCCCCTCCTCTACGAAGGCGCCACATTGTTAGCACTCGTGTAAATAAGCCTGCGGCGGTCTATTCCATTTTCTTATTGTTTATTTCTCCTCTTTGAGGAGGGAATTCCTGTGTGGATGGAGGGATGGATGATTCATACATTATTTTGGATGAGCTATTTCTTTTTCTTTTCATCCCTTTTTTTCCTCCGTTGGACTGGAGATACGCTGGGGGATGTTGCTGTGACTCAAAAGGTCACCTGAGTTTGGAGCAAGGAAGCACACACATGCACAGACACACACACATGCACAGACACACACACATGCACAGACACACACACATGCACAGACACACACACATTCACAGACACACACACATGCACAGACACACACACATTCACAGACACACACACATTCACAGACACACACACATGCACAGACCCACACACATTCACAGACACACACACATGCACAGACACACACACATTCACAGACACACACACATTCACAGACACACACACATTCACAGACACACACACATTCACAGACACACACACATGCACAGACACACACACATGCACAGACACACACACATGCACAGACACACACACATGCACAGACACACACACATGCACAGACACACACACATTCACAGACACACACACATGCACAGACACACACACATTCACAGACACACACACATTCACAGACACACACACATGCACAGACACACACACATTCACAGACACACACACATGCACAGACTCACTCATAAACACACATGAAAAAACAGACACAACACACACAACACTCCTGACTATTTCTCATGAGGAAAGAGACTTGAAAAAGGACTCAACTATTCTGCACAGTCATCCTACTGGAGTACAGCTGCAGCAGAATTACAGAACCAAGCAGTCAGTGGGGACACAGCAACATTTAGCCGTCGCCAATGGAAATGACAGGCCATCATCATCAACCGCACAGAGGTGCCCCAAATGGCAGCCTATTCCCTATGCAGTGCACTACTTTAGACAAGGCCCCATAGGGAATAATGTGCCATTTGGGACACCGTGTAGAGTTGAGTGACTCTAGGGAGGAGGCAGAGGACTCGCCCCCACTTGTTTTCTCTACTGCTACTGCTGACTCTCTTTATGTCTGTCTGTCACTGTCTCCGTCTCTACTGCTACTGCTGACTCTCTTTATGTCTGTCTGTCTGTCTGTCTGTCTGTCTGTCTGTCTGTCTGTCTGTCTGTCTGTCTGTCTGTCTGTCTGTCTGTCTGTCTGTCTGTCTGTCTGTCTGTCTGTCTGTCTGTCTGTCTGTCTGTCTGTCTGTCTGTCTGTCTGTCTGTCTGTCTGTCTGTCTGTCTGTCTGTCTGTCTGTCTGTCTGTCTGTCTGTCTGTCTGTCTGTCTGTCTGTCTGTCTGTCTGTCTGTCTGTCTGTCTGTCTGTCTGTCTGTCTGTCTGTCTGTTACTCTCTGTCTCTGCTGCTGTCACTCTCTGTCTCTCTTTATGTCTGTCTGTCACTGTCTCCATCTCTGCTGCTGTCACTCTGTCTGGCTCTCTCTATGTCTGTCTGTCTCCCTTGCACATGCTGTTCCCTCTGTCTGTGCCCCTGTCACTCATTCTGTCTCTCTCTTTATCTTCCTCTCACTCTCTCTCTATCTCTTCTGCCATTGTTGTCTATATTCCTCTCTCACTGTCCGTCACTGTTGGTGCTTCTGTCTCTGTCCGTCTCATCCTCTTTCGTCCCCCTCCCTCGCTCTCTCCCTCTCTCTCCCTATCACCACTCTTTCTCTCAGCCTCACCCCATTTCTCCCTCCCTCTTACTCTCTCCTCTCTTCCTTTCCTTCCAACCCATCCCTCCCCTACACACTCTCTGTTCGTTACACTCTCTGTCTGTCTCTCTCTCTGTTCGTCTCTCTCCCTCTGTCTCTCTCCCTCTCTCCCTCCCTCCCTCCCTCTGTCTGTCTGTCTGTCTGTCTGTCTGTCTGTCTGTCTGTCTGTCTGTCTGTCTGTCTGTCTGTCTGTCTGTCTGTCTGTCTGTCTGTCTGTCTGTCTGTCTGTCTGTCTGTCTGTCTGTCTGTCTGTATGTCTGTCTCTCTCTCACTCTCTCACACTCTCTCACACTCTCTCTCACTCTCTCACACTCTCTCTCTCTCACTCTCTCTCTCTCACTCTCTCACACTCTCTCTCACTCACTCTCTCACTCTCTCACTCTATCACTCTCCCGCTGTGTCTGTCTCTCTCTCCCTCTCTCTCTCTCTCTGATGACAGTCTTCTGTCCTGTGTAGGGGAGTTGGAGAAACAGCAGGGCTCGAAGGGAGTGTCAGCTAAGAACAATGGCACTCTGGAGCTACGCAGCAAACAGGGCTCCCCGTCAGGTGTGTGTCTGTGTACACATGTGTTTGTGCACCTAACCTAAGCTAACATGCAATACTGTGAAACATACTACTCTCCAGACACACATGCTCTCATACACACACACACACACACACATTTGTTTTACTATCCTTGTGGGGACAAAACAATTGTTTCCCATTAAAAATCCAATTTACCGTAAACCTAACCCTTAACCCCAAACCCGTAAACCTAACCCTTAACCCCAAACCCCTAAACCTAACCCCTGACCCCTAAGCCTAAAATAGTATTTTCCTTGTGGGGATCGGTGAAATGTCCCCAAGTGTCCGAAATCTCCTTGTTTAACTATCCTTGTAAGGAAATCTGGTCCCCACAAGGACAATAAAACCAAAAACATACACACGCCATTGATTTTGGCCTCATGTTTCCGTCAGCTCTTATGTTGGTGTCATTTTGATTGACAGGCAAGCAGGACCTGGATGAGAACAGTGGACACAATGCAGTGGAGGTAAGTGCTCACTGATAGTCCAAGTCTTAATGCAGGTAAGTGTTTATTTGTATCTATTGTCACTGGAGCAGAGGCCTAGGCACCACAGAAGTTAGTCTGATTTAGCATAACGCTAGTGCGTCTGTATGTGAGTGAATGGGTGAGTGGGACTCTATTGAACTAACTATTGACCCTATTGAACTAACTATTGACCCTATAGAACTCCGATCAGACAATAAATCTGCCCCCCATATAGCATGACATATCCATATACAAAACAGTCAAAAGTTTGGACACACCTACTCATTCAAGGGTTTTTCTTTATTTGTACTATTTTCTACATTGTAGAATAATAGTGAAGACATCAAAACTATGAAATAACACATGTGGAATCATGTAGTAACCAAAAAAGTGTTAAACAAATCAAAACATATTTTAGATTTCAGATTCTTCAAAGTAGCCACCCTTTGCCTTGATGACAGCTTTGTACACTCTTGGCATTCTCTCAACCAGCTTCACCTGGAATGCTTTTCCAACATTCTTCCAAGTTCCCACATATGCTGAGCACTTGTTGATTGCATTTCATTCACTCTGCGGTCCTACTCATCCCAAACCATCTCAATTGGGTTGAGGTCAGGTGATTGTGGAGGCCAGGTCATCTGATACAGCACTCCATCACTGTCCTTCTTGGTCAAATAGCCCTTACACAGCCTGGAGGTGTGTTTTGGGTCATTGTCTTGTTGAATATCAAATGATAGTCCCACTAAGCGCAAACCAGATGGGATGGCGTATTGCTGCAGAATGATGTGGTAGCCATGCTGGTTAAGTGTGCCTTGAATTCAAAATAAATCACAGACAGTGTCACCAGCAAAGCACCATCACACCTCCTCCTCCATGCTTCACGGTGGGAACCACTCATGCAGAGATCATCCGTTCATCTACTCTGCGTCTCACAAAGACATGGCGGTTGGAACCAAAAATCTCAAATTTGGACTCATCAGATCAAAGGACAGGTTGCCTCCGGTCTAATGTCCATTGCTTGTGTCTCTTGGCCCAAGCAAGTCTCTTCTTCTTATTGGTGTCCTTTAGTAGTGGTTTCTTTGCAGCAATTCGACCATGAAGGACTGATTCACGCAGTCTCCTCTGAACAGTTGATGTTGAGATGTGTCTGTTACTTGAACTCTGTGAAGAATTTATTTGGGCTGTAATTTCTGAGGCTCAAAACTCTAATGAACTTATCCTCTGCAGCAGAGGTAACTCTGGGTCTTCCTTTCCTGTGGCGGTCCTCATGAGAGCCAGTTTCATCATAGCGCTTAATGGTTTTTGCGACTGCACTTGAAGAAACTTAAAAAATTCATAATGTCTTAAAGTAATGATGAACTGTCGTTTCTCTTTGCTTATTTGAGCTGTTCTTGCCTTAATATGGACTTAATCAAATAGGGCTATCTTCTGTATACCCCCCTACCTTGTCAGAACACAACTGATTGGCAAAGAAATTCCACAAATGAACTTTTGACAAGGCACACCTGTTATTTGATATGCATTCCAGGTGACTACCTCATGAAGCTGGTTGTGAGAATGAAAAGTGTCTGCAAAACTGTCAAGGCAAAGGGTGGCTAGTAAGGATCTCAAATATAAAATATATTTAAAATGTTCTAATAATTTTGTTTACTATATCATTCCATATGTGTTATTTCATAGTTTTGATGTCTTCACTATTATTCTACAACGTAGAAAATAGTTTTTTTTTAAATAAAAAAAACTTGAATGAGTAGGTGTGTCCAAACTTTTGACTGGTACTGTAAATGTCCTTAGTAATTGTTCTAGGTAGGTAGGTAATAGTAGTAGGTAGAAACATAGGAAGTGGTTACTGCATTATATACAGTTGAAGTCAGAAGTTTACATACACCTTAGCCAAGTACATTTAAACTCAGTTTTTCACAATTCCTGACATTTAATCAGAGTAAAAATTCCCTGTCTTTGGTCAGTTAGGATCACCACTTTATTTTAAGAATGTGAAATGTCAGAATAATAGTAGAGAAAATGATTTATTTCAGCTTTTATTTCTTTCATCACATTCCCAGTGGGTCAGAAGTTTACATACACTCAATTAGTATTTGGTAGCATTGCCTTTATATTGTTTAACTTGGGTAGCCTTTCAGGTAGCCTTCCACAAGCTTCCCACAATAAATTGAGTGAATTTTGGCCCATTCCTCCTGATAGAGCTGGTGTAACGGAGTCAGGTTTGTAGGCCTGCTTGCTCGCCCATGCTTTTTCAATCCTGCCCACACATTTTCTATAGGATTGAGGTCAGGGCTTTGTGATGGCCACTCCAATACCTTGACTTTGTTGTCCTTAAACCATTTTGCCACAACTTTGGAAGTTTGCCACAACTTTGGAAGTATGCTTGGGTTCATTGTCCATTTGGAAGACCCATTTACGACCAAGTTCGAACTTCCTGACGTCTTGAGATGTTGCTTCAATATATCCACATAATTGTCCTTCCTCATGAAGCCATCTATTTTGTGAAGTGCACCAGTACCTCCTGCAGCAAAGCATCCCCACAACATGATGCTGCCACCCCCGTGCTTCACGGTTGGGATGGTGTTCTTCGGCTTGCAAGCCTCCCCATTTTCGTCCAAACATAACGATGGTCATTATGGCCAAACAGTTCTGTTTTTGTTTCATCAGACCAGCGGACATTTCTCCAAAAAGTACCATCTTTGTCCCCATGTGCAGTTGCAAACCGTAGTCTGGCTTTTTTTATAGCGGTTTTGGAGTAGTGGCTTGTTCCTTGCTGAGCAGCCTTTCAGGTTATGTCGAAATAGGACTCGTTTTACTGTGGATATAGATACTTTTGTACCCGTTTCCTCCAGCATCTTCACAAGGTCCTTTGCTGTTGTTCTGGGATTGAGTTGCACTTGTACGTTCATCTCTAGGAGACCAAACGTGTCTCCTTCCTGAGCGGTATCATGGCTGCGTGGTCCCATGGTGTTTATACTTGCGTACTATTGTTTGTACAGATGAACATGGTTTGAATTGCTCCCAAGGATGTCTTGGCTGATTTATTTTGATTTTCCCATGATGTCAAGCCAGGACGCACTGAGTTTGAAGGTAGGCCTTGAAATTCATCCACAGGTACACCTCCAATAGGCTCATTGACATCATTTGAGTCAATCAGCTTCTTAAGCCATGACATCATTTTCTGGAATTTTCCAAGCTGTTTAAAGGCACAGTCAATTTAGTGAATGTAAACTTCTGACCCATTGGAAGTGAAATAATCTGTCTGTAAACAATTTTTGGAAAAATTACTTGTGTCAGGCACAAAGTAGATGTCCTAACCGACTTGCCAAAACTATAGTTTGTTAACAAGAAATTTGTGGAGTGGTTGAAAAACAAGTTTTAATGACACCAACCTAAGTGAATGTAAACTTCCGACTTCAACTGTATAGCCTGGGCCAGAGGTTTGGAGGTGGCCCTTTGGGCTTTCAGGTGAGTGAGAGAATGAGTGAATAGAAATGGTAAATTACCATAATTCTAGAGGGTGTTTCAACTTTCATTCAGTTGACATAACCTACCACAATACTGCTGTGTGTGTATGTTTCTGTGAGAAAAGGTAGGATTCCACATTCCACATGATCAGCAGAACTACAGTACCCAAAGGCTTTGCAATTACCACTCTGGAGGTGCTACATGACCTTTTGTATCCCTCCGCCAGAGGACTGGTGCACAGAGGCAAACACACCCGGTCAATGTGACATTCAGGGCCTGTTTAACAAGAGGCAGTGTGCTCAGGCTCCATTGAAACGAGGCTTTATTTGTTCTAACAGTCAACAGGCCTACTGCGGTATCAGTTAAATTGATCATCTTTGAGGTACATTATACATACAGTATCTGCTGGGTTAAATTACTGGGTTAAAGGACTGGGTTAAAGGACTGGGTTAAATTACTGGGTTAAATGACTGGGTTAAAGGACTGGGTTAAAGGACTGGGTTAAAGGACTGGGTTAAATGACTGGGTTAAAGGACTGGGTTAAAGGACTGGGTTAAAGGACTGGGTTAAAGGACTGGGTTAAAGGACTGGGTTAAATGACTGGGTTAAAGGACTGGGTTAAAGGACTGGGTTAAATGACTGGGTTAAATGACTGGGTTAAAGGACTGGGTTAAAGGACTGGGTTAAAGGACTGGGTTAAATGACTGGGTTAAAGGACTGGGTTAAAGGACTGGGTTAAAGGACTGGGTTAAATGACTGGGTTAAAGGACTGGGTTAAAGGACTGGGTTAAAGGACTGGGTTAAAGGACTGGGTTAAATGACTGGGTTAAAGGACTGGGTTAAAGGACTGGGTTAAAGGACTGGGTTAAAGGACTGGGTTAAAGGACTGGGTTAAATGACTGGGTTAAATGACTGGGTTAAAGGACTGGGTTAAAGGACTGGGTTAAATGACTGGGTTAAAGGACTGGGTTAAATGACTGGGTTAAATGACTGGGTTAAAGGACTGGGTTAAATGACTGGGTTAAATGACTGGGTTAAAGGACTGGGTTAAAGGACTGGGTTAAAGGACTGGGTTAAATGACTGGGTTAAAGGACTGGGTTAAAGGACTGGGTTAAAGGACTGGGTTAAAGGACTGGGTTAAAGGACTGGGTTAAAGACTGGGTTAAAGGACTGGGTTAAAGGACTGGGTTAAAGGACTGGGTTAAATGACTGGGTTAAATGACTGGGTTAAAGGACTGGGTTAAATGACTGGGTTAAAGGACTGGTTAAAGGACTGGGTTAAAGGACTGGGTTAAAGGACTGGGTTAAAGGACTGGGTTAAAGGACTGGGTTAAAGGACTGGGTTAAAGACTGGGTTAAAGGACTGGGTAAAGGACTGGGTTAAAGGACTGGGTTAAAGGACTGGGTTAAAGGACTGGTTAATGACTGGTTAAAGGACTGGGTTAAAGGACTGGGTTAAAGGACTGGGTTAAAGGACTGGGTTAAATGACTGGGTTAAAGGACTGGGTTAAAGGACTGGGTTAAAGGACTGGGTTAAAGGACTGGGTTAAAGGACTGGGTTAAATGCCTGGGTTAAAGGACTGGGTTAAAGGACTGGGTTAAAGGACTGGGTTAAAGGACTGGGTTAAATGACTGGGTTAAAGGACTGGGTTAAAGGACTGGGTTAAAGGACTGGGTTAAAGGACTGGGTTAAATGACTGGGTTAAAGGACTGGGTTAAAGGACTGGGTTAAAGGACTGGGTTAAATGACTGGGTTAAAGGACTGGGTTAAAGGACTGGGTTAAAGGACTGGGTTAAATGACTGGGTTAAATGACTGGGTTAAAGGACTGGGTTAAAGGACTGGGTTAAAGGACTGGGTTAAAGGACTGGGTTAAAGGACTGGGTTAAATGACTGGGTTAAAGGACTGGGTTAAAGGACTGGGTTAAAGGACTGGGTTAAATGACTGGGTTAAAGGACTGGGTTAAAGGACTGGGTTAAAGGACTGGGTTAAATGACTGGGTTAAATGACTGGGTTAAAGGACTGGGTTAAAGGACTGGGTTAAAGGACTGGGTTAAATGACTGGGTTAAAGGACTGGGTTAAAGGACTGGGTTAAATGCCGATTTGGAGTTGTATTATTAGTGATGGAGGTGTATTGTAGTTGTAGGTATGTCGTACCTCCCGAGGCCAAGGTGGCTAGAGTACGTGTCGGTCTTAGAGATCATGTCCCTTCGCTCTACCCCTACAGTCTCTTACCTCCTCCCCACGCTGAATCGTCAACCCCCTGTGAGCGAGGACGTAAGCTGTCGAAATGCAGCGGTGCTGGGTATAGGGTCGGCTTGATAGCCTCTGTCTCCAGGAGACAACCAGACAGGGTGCCGCCAACGCCGCCGCATCCCCCTGTGAGCTCTCAATACGCGGGGGGCTCCATTTGCCCTTGACCACCCTGCCCTGCCATGGGTCTATTCTGTTTGGATAAAGTGTAGCATGTATGGAGGAAGGTTTTTCATTGATTAATTATGTGCCATTAATGATATCTGAAGTTACAGTCATTAATCACATAACAGGTCAATTCATGTTGTACCCATGATCTATATACAGCCTGTAAGACACAATCCGCAGTATGTCCAGCTTGCTCAAAAGGAAGCTGAATATGTGTGACAGAGGGAGAGATGGATAGAGAAGGTGAAAGAGAAAGGGCGGGAGGGAGGAGGGAGAGAAATCAAAGGCAGAGCGTGACTCATTGTTCGTTAAGGACAGATGATAACAGATAAAACATCTAGTTTATTACATTATGAATAGATGTACATCAAAAGCCCCGATGGAAATGGCATCCATGTCATCCATCTGGCTTAAGGGCAATACGGAGCCGAAACCCACATGAAAAATCAATATGGACCTGCCAATAGTCATTCTTGTCACAGTTCCATTACAAAGCTTGCATAATAATCTAAAGCAGGACTCCCCAACTGGTGGCCTGTGGGCCGAGGTTGGCACGTGGGTGGTTTTATTTGGCCCCCCAAGTTTACTGAGCAAAACATTTTCATTGTTGGACATAAAAGACTAACATAACAACAGACACCAGGAAATCTGTTCCCAAATATTCCCACCGGGGCCTAAAAATGTATTTTTGGTCCACCAGCCACTGTGTCAAGTAGATGAACAAATCTGTCTCACTTTACTGACCTGTACCTGCGCCTCCAAAAATGAATCTATCACCGCTTCACTCACAGTGTGCAAAGCTGTTGCTGCGCAAGGTGGGATGTAGGATTCTTATTTCTTTGTGCGATTAGCAGCTATGAAACAAAGCAGCAGAAATACTTTGAAAACAACTACATCAGCATTTATTTGCTACAAATCGCACATTATGTTCATACTTGACCTTTGACTCTATTTTTATTCACAAATGCGAACATAATGCTCCACTGTAGAGCCCTGCAAATTGCCCCCCCCCCCCCCCCGCCAACGTGGCAGGTGAAACAGACATTCTTATCCAACAATACCTACATCTACCTGCATTTGGCAGGTGGCTGGTGTTCATTTTATGCCCTGATTCCCACGCGCACTGTATATAAATGTAAGCGAGGTTTGAAATGATTATGTTCTAATTATCTTGGTCTGAGAGTATTTGGGGAGTTTCTCCAATTCTTCTCTGCAGATCCTCTCAAGCTCTGTCAGGTTGGATGGGGAGTTTTGCTGCACAGCTATCTTCAGGTCTCTCCAGAGATGTTCGATCAGGTTTAAGTCTGGGCTCTGGCTGCACTCAAGGACATTCAGAGACTTGTCCCGAAGCCACTCTTGCGTTGTCTTGGCTGTCTGCTTTGGGTTGTTGTCCTGTTGGAAGGCGAACCTTTGCCACAGTCTGAGATCCTGAGAGCTCTGCCAGGTTTGCTCCAGACGTGACGCTTGGCATTCAGTCCAAAGAGTTCAATCTTGGTTTCCTCAGACCCGAGAATCTTGTTTCTCATGGTCTGAGAGTCTTTAGGTGCCTTTTGGCGAACTCCAAGTGGGCTGTCATGTGCCTTTTACTGAGGAGTGGCTTCTGTCCGGCCACTACCATAAAGGCCTGATTGGGGAGTGTTGCAGAGATGGTTGTCCTTCTGGAAGGTTCTCCCGTTTCCACAAAGAAATTTGTGAGCTTTGTGAGAGTGACCATCGTGTTTTTGGTCATCTCCCTGACCAGAGGTGTGCTGCAGACATGGTTGTCCTTCTGGAATGTTCTCCCATTTCCACAAAGGAATTCTAGAGCTCTGTCAGAGTGACCATCGTGTTTTTGGTCATCTCCCTGACCAAGGCCTTTCTCCCCCGATTGCTTATTTTAGCAGGTCGGTCAGCTCTAGGAAGAGTCTTGGTGGTTCCAAACTTCTTCAATTTAAGAATAATGGAGGCCACTGTGTTCTTGGGGACCTTCAATTTTGCAGAAATGTTTTGGTACCCCTCCCCAGATCTGTGCCTCAACACAATCCTGTCTCGGAGCTCTACAGACAATTCCTTCGACCTCATGGCTTGGTTTTTGCTCAGACATTTACTGTCAACTGTGGGACCTTATATAGACATGTGTGCCATTCCAAATCATGTCCTATCAATTGAATTTACCACAGGTGTAGTCCAATCAAGTTGTAGAAACATCTCAAGGATGATCAATGGAAACAGGATGCACCTGAGCTCAATTTCGAGTCTCACAGCAGAGGGTCTGCATACTTATGTAAATAAGGTTTTTCTGTTTTTAAGGTTTTATACATTGCAAAAAAATTGCAAAAACCTGTTTTCTCTTTGTCATTATGGGGTATTTGTCACGCCTTGGTCTTAGTGTTTTGTGTTTTCGTTATATATTTGGTCAGGCCAGGGTGTGACAGGGGTTTACGTGTTGTATTTCGTATTGGGGTTTGTAGTATTTGGGATCGCGGCTGATTAGGGGTGTTGTATAGGCTTGGCTGCCTGAGGCGGTTCTCAATCAGCTGTCAGGTGATTCTCGTTGCCTCTGATTGGGAACCGTATTTAGGTAGCTTGAGTTTCGCTTTGTATTTCGTGGGTGATTGTTCCTGTCGCTGTGTAGTGTTCACCAGATAGGCTGTAATAAGTTTCATGTTCCGTTTGTTGTTTTTGTATTTATTAGTTATTTCATGTATCGTCACGATTTTTCTTCATTAAAGAACATGAGTAACCACCACGCTGCATTTCGGTCCGACTCTCTTTCTACAAACGAAGAACGCCGTTACAGAATCACCCACCACATACGGACCGAGCGGCGTGGTTACAGGCAGCGACCGTAGGAAAAGCGAAAGGAGGAAGTTATGGACAGCAATGGCATGGAGTATACGACGTGGGAAGAAATCGACAGGTGGGCGGCCGACCCAGAGAGAGTGCAGGAGCCCGCATGGGATTCGCTGGAACAGTGCGAAGAAGGCTATAGGCGAATGGAGTTGGAGAAACAGACACGGCGGCGCAGAGCGAAACCCGAGAGTCACCCAAAAAAATGTATTGGGGGGGGGGGGGGCTCAGAGGGAGAGTGGCTGAGTCAGGAGATGGACCTGAGCCAACTCTCCTTGTTTTTCGTGAGGAGCCAAGGAGGAGACCAGAACCAGAGCCGGTGTTAGAGGTGAGCGAAGCAGAGACTGTGAAGGAGTTAATGGGGAAAGTGGAGTGGAGAGTAATGAGGGAGTTGCTAGCTTGGTGCTATAGATATCATATTCGTCCGACGGATCGTGTCGGGGATTTGATGGCACCTGAGTTAGCGCTCCATACTCGTCCTGAGGTGCGTGTTAGTCGGCTGGTGAAGTTGGTGCCAGCCTCACGCACCAGGCCTCCTGTGCACATCCCTAGCCTTGCACATCCTGTGCCACCTCCACACACCAGTCCTCCGGTAGCAGCTCCCCGCACCAGGCTTCCTGTGCGTGTCCTCGCTCCAGTATCACCAGTGCCCGCACCACGCATCAGGCCTACAGTGCGCCTCGCCTCTCCTGCGCTGTCGGAGTCTCCCGCCTGTTCAGCACAGCCAGAGCCTTCCTTCCCTCCTGCGCTGTCGGAGTCTCCCGCCTGTTCAGCACAGCCAGAGCCTTCCTTCCCTCCTGCGCTGTAGGAGTCTCCCGCCTGTTTAGCGCTGTCGGAGCCTTTCTCCTCTCCTGCGCTACCGGAGTCTCCTGTCTGTTCAGCGCAGCCAGCGTTTTCCTCCTCTCCTGCGCTGTCGGAGTCTCCCGCCTGTTCAGCGCTATCAGAGCCATTCTTCTCTACAGCGCTGCCGGAGCCTCCTGCCTGTTTGAAGCAGCCTGAGCTGCCAGTCTGCAAGGAGCTGCCAGTCTGCAAGGAGCTGTCAGTCTGCAAGGAGCTGTTAGCCTGCATGGAGCAGTCAGAGGTGTCAGTCTGCATGAAGCAGCCAGAGCTGTCAGTCTGCAAGGAGCTGCCAGTCTGCAAGGAGCTGCCAGTCTGCAAGGAGCTGCCAGTCTGCAAGGAGCTGTCAGTCTGCAAGGAGCTGTCAGCCTGCAGGGAGCTGTCAGTCTGCAAGGAGCTGTCAGTCTGCAAGGAGCTGCCAGTCTGCAAGGAGCTGCCAGTCTGCAAGGAGCTGCCAGTCTGCAAGGAGCTGTCAGTCAGCAAGGAGCTGCCAGTCTGCAGGGAGCTGTCAGTCTGCAAGGAGCTGTCAGTCTGCAAGGAGCTGCCAGTCTGCAAGGAGCTGCCAGTCTGCAAGGAGCTGCCAGTCTGCAAGGAGCTGTCAGTCTGCAAGGAGCTGTCAGCCTGCATGGAGCAGTCAGAGCTGTCAGTCTGCAAGGAGCTGCCAGTCTGCAGGGAGCTGTCAGTCTGCAAGGAGCTGTCAGTCTGCAAGGAGCTGTCAGCCTGCATGGAGCAGTCAGAGCAGTCAGTCTGCAAGGAGCTGTCAGTCTGCAAGGAGCTTTCAGCCTGCATGGAGCAGTCAGAGCTGTCAGTCTGCAAGGAGCTGCCAGTCTACAGGGAGCTGCCAGTCTGCAAGGAGCTGTCAGTCTGCAAGGAGCTGTCAGTCTGCAAGGAGCTGCCAGTCTGCAAGGAGCTGTCAGCCTGCATGGAGCAGTCAGAGCTGTCAGTCTGCATAGAGCAGCTAGATCCGCCAGTCAACCAGAATCTTCCAGATCTGCTAGTCAACCAGAGTCTTCCAGATCTGCTAGTCAACCTGAATCTTCCAGATCCGCCAGCCAGCCAGGATCTACCGGAGCCTACTACCTACCTGAGCTTCATCTCAGTACTGGGCTTCCTCTCAGTACTGGGCTTCCTCTCAGTACTGGGCTTTCTCTCAGTACTGGGCTTCCCCTCTGTTCCGGGCTGCCCCTCAGTTCCGGGCTGCCCCTCAGTCCCGAGCTGCCCCTCAGTCCCGAGCTGCCCCTGTCCCGAGCTGCCCCTGTCCCGAGTTGCCCCTCAGTCCCGAGCTGCCCCTCAGTCCCGAGCTGCCCCTCAGTCCCGAGCTGCCCCTCAGTCCCGAGATGCCCCTCAGTCACGAGCTGCTCCTCAGTTCTGTGGGGTTCTGGGTGAGGACTATTAGGCCATGGTCGGCAGCGAGGGTGGATTATCCCAGGACGCGAAGGGGAGGAACGAGGACATTAATGAAGTGGGGTCCACGTCCCGAGCCGGAGCCCCCACCAATGACAGACGCCCACCCGGACCCTCCCTTTGGTTTTGAGGTGCGTCCGGGAGTCCGCACCTTGGGGGGGGGGGGGGGGGGGGGGGTTCTGTCACGCCTTGGTCTTAGTGTTTTGTGTTTTCGTTATATATTTGGTCAGGCCAGGGTGTGACAGGGGTTTACGTGTTGTATTTCGTATTGGGGTTTGTAGTATTTGGGATCGCGGCTGATTAGGGGTGTTGTATAGGCTTGGCTGCCTGAGGCGGTTCTCAATCAGCTGTCAGGTGATTCTCGTTGCCTCTGATTGGGAACCGTATTTAGGTAGCTTGAGTTTCGCTTTGTATTTCGTGGGTGATTGTTCCTGTCGCTGTGTAGTGGTCACCAGATAGGCTGTAATAAGTTTCATGTTCCGTTTGTTGTTTTTGTATTTATTAGTTATTTCATGTATCGTCACGATTTTTCTTCATTAAAGAACATGAGTAACCACCACGCTGCATTTCGGTCCGACTCTCTTTCTACAAACGAAGAACGCCGTTACAGTATTATGTGTAGATTGCTGAGGAGTTTTTTTTTAAATGTAATCAATTTTAGAATAAGGTTGTAATGTAATAAATGTGGAAAAGTCAAGGGGTCTGAATACTTTCCGAAGGTACTGTAAGTGTTTAATCATTTCCATAACGAAAGGGAACAAATTCCTCCATGACAAGCACTTCCTGGTGGAAATGACACATTCCTGCATACATAATGAGGCTGATTTAGATCTCATTTACATACGAGCTACACCGCAAATGTGTTCAGCGGCTGATTAGCAGACTCCACTGAGAATCCACCTACAAGTGCTCTGTAATGAAACGCAGCTCATTCTGGATGTTTAGACAACTAGACATTTCCCAACATATCTCTTCGTTCCAAGACCCATATGTTTGGGGAGATGAGGGGAACTGTGGAAGGTACCCAAGCTGCATGAGTACTGCTGGGGTGGAGTCATACAGTTGATTAGCCAAGTAGTGGCCTTTCACCCTGCAAGCAAAGTAGTGCTCGCTTTGAGACTGAATTGAATTATTGTGAATTAAGACGTCCATTTGTTGTGAAACATGCACAAACGGGTTATGTCATCGAAGCCTTGAACATACTTGCTCTTGTAGCTTTTAAGGACATTTTCAAAACATGGGAATAGGGCTAAATAGGAATCAAAGACAAAGTAATTCTCCCTGCAACACCAAACTATGTAGGATGTACACAACCCCCAGTGAGAATGCTTTAGTTTTTAACCGGAAAAGTTTCACAGGTAGGAAAATAAAGAGTTTCTTAGGAAACTTCATGGGAGGTCATGTTTAAGTAGGATGTCAAAACCCTCCTTGATCTTTGAAGGTATGACCAGGCCTGCTGAACAGAGCAGGCTTGGTGAGTGACAAGGCCTGCTAAAATGTGTTGTAAAATGATGAGGCATGCATTCTGATGAGTTTTGCCTGTGGTGTCTGTGGATGTCTCGTCCCCCTGTTGGTTTCACCTTCGTCTCCAGTTCTAATCCCCCCCCTTCTATGTTCAATGGCCGTCTAAAAGCACCCCTCCCTCTCTCCTTCACCCCCAGTGTTCAGTGACCCTTAGTGCTGCACAGTGGTTTGAGAAGGAGGCACGGGGGCCCTCTGACTCCTTTAGAACCACCAGGCTCCCCCAAAAGAAACAACTGACCCACATTTCTCCTCTCATCCGACACCCCCCCTCTATCCACAGCCTCCCCCTACCTCTCCCACCTCTACACCAATGCTTCCAGCACCCAGTCTGAACTGGTCCCCCCAGCACCAGGGGGCGCACGTTCGCCCTCCAACTCTCCCCCTCTCTTCCCCCACCCCCCACCCCACGCATGCCAGTTGTGATGTGGTGTCACCCAAAAAAAGAGAAGAGGGCTGAGGGAGCACTAGAAGGAGGCCAGTCTTATAACATTTGATGCTGTCTCTGGCTGTTTTCTAAACTAGGTGTCAATTCACAACAGGCTTCATACATACCAGCTCAGCAGCAGCGGGAGCTTGCCCCGGAGCCCCGAGAGTGTTGGAGCCCTTCTTAACCACCGGGCGGAGCTCTTGCAGCAGCCGCAGCTTCAGTCAGCCGCTGGCACCCCCCTCCACCACCTGCAACAGCTCCAGCCAATCAGCATGGGCGACCTTCGGCCCGACACGCTCATCCAGTGCCAGCAGATTGTCAAGGTGATCGTCCTGGACAACAGCGGCCATGGCCGCGTGGAGGCCTTCCTCAGCCACACCCCCACCCACGCCCATCATCATCACCATGCCCACCACCACCAGGTCATCCGGTCGGCCACCTCCACTCCTGTGAGGTCGCCAGAGAGCAAGGACGGTCACCAGCCCCCCTTACCCCCTCCTCCTCCCCCCTACAACCATCCCCACCAGTACATCCCCCCGGCGGACCCCCGCCTCAGCCTCCAGAGGACCCCAAGTGGCTCTCGAAGCCTGCTGTAAATAAGAGACCAATGAACCAATGACCCTCACCCACCTGACCTCACCCCAACCTCACACCTCACTCCCAACCTCAGCCCAACCCCACCCACCCTGCCCACGTCACTAACAGAACATATGTACATGCTATACATACAGAGACAGAGCTATAAAAAAAAGATAACACATCTATATGCATATATTTAAGGAAATAACGACAAAAGATGAATCGAGGTAAAGATTTAAAAGGAGGTGTGGAGTAACATCATGAGAATAATCCAAGTGGAAAAGAAGACGAATTTTACTTGATTCCATGTGTATTTTGAAATATTATGTAGTTTTAACAAATTTCTATAACAGTTTTGTCAGTTTTAATCTTTAAATATAGATAATATCATTGATTTCTTTAGTTTTCTGGATGGATCTTTAGTAGTTAACAAGGAAGGACGTAGTACAAAATCCAGCACCAACCAACTAGATTCAGATGGATTCCACAGACTATGTGAATGTCTTGGAGATTCCCTCCAAGATTGAACTTAATCTAAGAACGACTTTTGTTCACTTTTACCATTCATATCCTAACCTCATCTCTATGTGTGTGTGCATTTGATTGACAATGACTGAACAATGTGTGTGCCAAAATGACAGAAGTCTCCACCAAACGGAGTACTTTGTACTCGGCTAGAAGAAAACTAGAAGAACTCAGAATCTCCTCCACTCTCACCTCGAGGAGTACCCTACATGTAAAAAATAATTACAGCTAGCGATATTTCAGTGCAACCTGTCTCCTTGTTTGCAATGTGGTGGATTTATTCATTGAAATGGGAGACTGCTGTCTCTTTCTCCCCCTCTCTCTCCCTCTATCTCCCCCTCTCTCTCTCTCCCTCTCTCTTGCTCTCTCTCTGTCTCTCTCTCATCTCTCTCTGTCTCTCTTTCTCCCCCTCTCTCTCCCTCTATCTCCCCTCTCTCTCTCTCCCTCTCTCTCTCTCTCGCTCTCTCTCTGTCTCTCTCGTCTCTCTCTGTCTCTCTTTCTCCCCCTCTCTCTCTCTATCTCCCCCCCTCTCTCTCTCTCTCGCTCTCTCTCTCGCTCTCTCTCTGTCTCTCGCTCTCTCTGTCTCTCTCTCGTCTCTCTCTGTCTCTCTCTCGTCTCTCTCTGTCTCTCTCTCGTCTCTCTCTGTCTCTCTCTCGTCTCTCTCTGTCTCTCTCTCGTCTCTCTCTGTCTCTCTCTCGTCTCTCTGTGTCTCTCTCTCGTCTCTCTCTGTCTCTCTCTCGTCTCTCTGTGTCTCTCTCTCTCTGTGTGATCTGAGGAGGTGTGTTATTTGTCATTCTCTGTGGTGTTGTTTTTCTTTCTTTTCTATTATCAGGAAACACACTTCCACTGTCATCCTGCACAGATCCCCCGTCCAGTTACTGTAGCTAAGGATGATGGCATATGAAGGCAAGGCAACCAATCAGAAGGCTTACTGCCAAACCAAAAGCCAATAACAGCCCAGGAAATAAGCTCTTTATTTGCTGTCGTCATTGTTATATTCAGCTCAGGAATTCTTGACGTAAATGTTCTGGAATGTTCTGGAATGGTTTAGATTGCACATTTATTGTGTGCATGTGCTGTTATGATGAGAGCATAACTAGGACCAGGAATAACTCCAGGCCCTAATCACAGCCAATAAGACTGGTAATTCCCACTATTCGCCCTTTGCCAGTCTGCAGATCTGCCAATACAATCCAACCAAAATGATTTCCCAGTGTATTTTGGAGCGCAACACACTCATTATGTTAAACATATGCACTGGACAAACATGACACTTGTAATTTCTCAATGCTGCTTCTTCTGTGTATCAAAATAGCCTTTTTATTTGACTTTTTTAAAAGCTTAGTACTCCGATATTCACATCATTCATAACAGCACTCAAATGTTTTGTCTGTTATTTGCTCATCTGTATTGAAGGGGACAAGAATCATCTTAATCTCTCGCTTTTCGCTCAGCTTAGTTTGTTAAATATCAAATTGGGTTGTCTGAGAGGACAACCAAGTTATCTCTATCCATGTAAATGCTAAGGTCAACAAAATGTAATTTATCTGAAATAGTTCATCGACTGCTCTGGTCTGAATGTGCCCATGTTTAAAACATGAGCTACATCAGGTGGTTTGGAATATATATTCGGCTGGCCCTCCTGGCCTCCTCTCATTCAGCCCTGCCTCTAGTTCAGATAATTACCAACCTGCTGTGTGGAGGTCTCCAACTCATCTCCAATCTCAGTCTACTTCATCTGTGAGGAGCGAGCCTCTGGAAAAACAATCTATTGCACCACGCTGCTGTGGGGGCTGAGAGGTTGACAGTGGTGTGTGTGTTTGTTTGTGTGAGTGTGTGTGTGTGTGTGTGTGTGTGTGTGTGTGTGTGTGTGTGTGTGTGTGTGTGTGTGTGTGTGTGTGTGTGTGTGTGTGTGTGTATATACCAAATGTGATATGTATCCCATATCTCCTGTGTGTGTGTGTGTGTGGAGATTGCCCACCACAGCATCGTGACTCCTGCTCACCAAGAGGAGATCTCACACGAATCTCTTCAGCGGAGATCCTTCCCCTTTTTAATGTGTCAGTTTCAATAGACACAAGGCTCTGTTATATTAACTGCTGAAGGGTGTTTAAAACAGGGTTACATATTTCAAATACTTCACTGTGTCAGTGTCCCAAATAGGGCACTGTTCCCTACATAGTGCCCTACTTTTGACCTATAGGCCCTGGTCAGAATTAGTGCACTGGAAAGGGAATAGGGTGCCATTTGGGATGCTCAGTGTCTCTTTAGGGTTTAACAGCCTATGGCAAACCAGAGAGCTGTGTCTGTATCCATTTCACACTCTAAGAACAAGTTAATCTGTTTTCTGTTCCTTTCGTCGTTGTCAATTCAACATGTGGAGTGAATGTGATTCTTCAACCCGGCATGACATTGGTTTTGTATGTATAGGAGGCCTATTGATACTGTGATACATGCTTTCCCTTCAAAGTCAAGTTTGTTGTGCATGACTGAATTTGACAGAGTGCAGCACAGGGGATAAATATGTCATTATTCTGTCCGTTCACCCACAATGCATCAGAATGTGAAAAGCCTATCATTGTCTTTGTGGGCAAAAATGTGACTGTCTCCCATGAATGGAGTCTCAAGCAGCAAAAAGGAGGTTTAGTGGAATTGATTGAATGCTACTGTAAGTTCGTTCAAAGGACTCACCTTTTTCTTTGGATATAGACGAAAGGGCTCTGTGATGCTAAAAATGCACTGCTGTCGTTTCAGGTGACGCGTGGAACTCTTCCCTTCTGGGGGTTTTCTGTCACCTATGTTGTTCTATTGTCGCACAATGAGGAAGGGGGCCTTTTAGGAGGACAGACTTGTTGAATTTGGGCATAGGTTTTAACCATCACCTCCCTCGGTTGGCTTTGAATCCCTCTTAACCTGTCTTCTGTTCTGCAGTATATCAACATGCTATTAAAGATGGTTTCAGTCTATTCACCATACTGGATGTCTTCTGTTCTTTCCCTCTGTTGTGCTGAATGACTGGGTGTAGTACACACAACTTTCTATTACACTCTATCAGAATCACCTTTATTCTCCCAAGTACATTTATAGTACCCACAATGCAATGTGCCTCAGTGAGAAGGTGCAGCCAGCAATAGACAATATCCAAGCGGAATACAGACAAGTCAACATAGACATCATACAGAATGTACAATATCAGAACAGTAAACCTAAAACTTTGGAGTATAGGCTGATTACAGTGAGAATATACCATTTACAGAGGGGCTATATCTATATAAGCATAGGGAGGGATACTGCCATGGTGAATATATTCAGTGCATTGACAGTGAAAGATGGGGTGTCCGGGGTGGGCAGGGTGGGCGATGATCTTACCTGCACTCGTCCTTGTCCTGAAGGCGTGCAGGTCCTTGACGGATAGCAGGTGACAGAAGATGTGCTGCAGTTTGCGTGTGCAGCGGGCAGACACAGACCCAAACCAGACGGTGATAGTACAAGTGAGGATGATGGATGTGCAGAACCAAACCAGTTTCCTCAGCTGGCGCAGTATGTGAGTAGGTAGAGTACACACAACGTTCTATGGAACTGTATGTGAGTGACTGTAGTACATAACATGTTCTAGTACTGTACAATAGACCTCCAGTTCACTAGTTGAGCCTGAGAGGTTTTCCTGACCATGTGACCTGATCAGGAAAACCTTTGGACCCAAGTTCTAGCCGATAACTAGAGCCAATACCCACTAGGCACACACTAGTTGAATCAATGTTGTTTCCACGTTATTTTAATGAAATTACATGGAACCAACGTGTAATAAATGTTGAATTGACATCTGTGTCCAGTGGGTAGTTTATTCTGGTCAGGTTAGGCGAGGAATTACTCCTGGCTAGTGAGTGGCTTCTCCCACTGTGTCCATTGTTTTTTGTGTCCCAAACTGTGTCCCGTGTTTTAGCAGTACTGGGAAGGAGATATCAGAGCTCTCTGCAGAACTCCAGCTGTTGTGGCTGCCTGACTAATGTGCTAGTTAAGTAGAAACACTAAATGGCTCTCACAATGTAACAGATAAACAGAGGAGAGATAAACAACTCTCTCCTGAGTGTATGTCCGTTCCATTTGTAGAGATGATTCAAATTCAAGTGTATTGACCTTTTTGTATTGTGAGAGATGGTTTAGGAGCAGGCCTATCTGTGAAAAGGGAGGCATAAAAGAGTTGACACTCGATTAAATGTATTTTGGTGGTTATGTTTGCTTTTATTGAACTGAAAGAATACCCAACCAAATCCCTTCTCATGGTACACATTTAGCCATGAGACATTTGAATTAGTGTTACTCCTGGCTTGTACAGTACCTTTATATAGGGCTACTTTATGCAGTACATCATTGACCACATTTTGTTTCATTTCATACACTATTACAGCATTTGGACTCACAGAATAATATTTTCAGTTCAACACTATTGAAAACAAACACAGTATCTTCACGTAAGGGCCAGTTATAAACATTTAAGAAATGTTCATATATTTTACAAACCGTTATTTATATTACAACCTGTTATTAAAACTGTTACATCAAACTCTAAACTGGTGAACGCTACCTCTAATGAATATGTACTGTATACAGCATCGTAGAAGAAACAGCCACAGCACATTAAAAATAAAAATAAAAATGTTTTCAATTTATTCAGATACTTTACAAAATGCTTTGTATTTGTTCGTAAGCCGAAGTGGGCCACAATGACTTCGTATAGATCTGAAAAAGATGGTGTCACCTTATGAATTGTATACAGCGGTGTACCACAGAAGAAAAAACATTGTATTTTTCAATAATACAGTCCATTATATTATGTGACCATTCAGTTCCAGTGGATACATATGGAATGGAAGCATTTTGGCCAGGGCATCTCCCATGATGCCTCTCTCTGTCTGAATACTGGGGTGTATTCATTAGAGCAAGACCGTAGCAAATAGTTGTAAAACGTTTCGCAACGGAAATCGTTCACTCCTAACGGAAACAAGAGTTTCTATTGGACAAATTCAGGTAGGTCACTCCCCGTTTCATTCTGTTTGCTTCTGTTGGCTTTCATTTGGTTCGTTTGTTTCCTAGTGAATACACCCCTGTGTTGACGAGGTGTCCGGCATAGTCAGGAATTCTGGGTGGAAGTTGCCTGTAGGAACAGATCTAGGAATCGGTTTACCCCACCCAAAACTCCCAATTTTAACCATTAGGCGAAAAATGCTAAACCGACCTTAGATCAGGTCCCAGGAGTCAACTGTATCCTATTCCCAGTTAGACGGCGGCTTCGCCCACACTTCCTGTGTGTGAATTCTGGTGTGTGACGCCAGCATGTTCACAAGGTGCGCTGGTGGTCATCTTGTGCCAACGCTGTTCAGGACAGACAGGGAACCAGCAATGAGGGATACTTTCAACTACAGTCTAAAGGTGATTTATCATAATACTTTCAACCAGACCTAGGTTCAAATAGCCTTTGAAATACTTCAAATATGTTGAGGGTTTGTTTGAGCCCACCTGGAATTCTAGTTGGGTAGTGTTTGCCCATCTTTTGGGACCCATCTATTGGTTCATGGTGCCAGGCAAGCTCAGTCACACAAATGCCATTTGAACCCAGGTCTGCTTTTGACTACATTATAAAGGTAATCTTTTCCATTATAATGGGGCTGTTTGATAAATTACATTTTATAGCGAGAGCAATTTATTCATTCTTCTCATATGTGAAAGAGGTGGAGTGAGGGGAAAACCGGAGAGAAAGGAAGAGGTGTATAAAGAGATGAAGGCCGTATTTGAAAGCATCAATTCTACTCAGTAGCTGATCACCGACTAAGCAGACTGACTGGTCGACAATCATATTAAAACGTTATTGAGGATACAAGGTGATTTGTAGATCAGTTAGTCTACTCAGTTGGTGATCAGAGACTCTCAAACACGACCAGAGACTGACAAGAGTGAAGGGAGAGAGAGAGAGAGAGAGAGTAAGAGGGGAATGTCTGAGAGAGTAAAGGGACATAGAGATAGTGGGGACAGAAAGAGAGAGGGAGAGGGGAATGTGTGTGTGAGAGAGAGGGGGAGAGAGAGGGGACAGAGAAAGAGAACAGAGAGAGAAACAGAGGGGACAGAGAGTGATGGGGAGAGAGAGAGAGAGTGACAGGGACAGAGAGAGAGACAGTGAGAGGGGTTGGGGCCAGAGGGGAAGGATATGGAGCATCGTGGGATCTGCTGCTTGACTGTGTACCTGTTTGATGCCGCCCTTGGAGGTGCAGAACATGTAGATGACATAGCCTGGCACAAGAACCATGGATGACAGAGACATGACCCAGCCAATCCCCTGCCCCCACGCCGGGTACACGTACTTCCCCAAGGTCAGGGGGGTCATCTCAATGGCACTGAAGGTAAACACTCCCTGCACACACAGAAACATTTACATGAGGTGAGGTAATAGGTGATGCTCCAGGCCGACTACATCACAGATGTATACCAGATCTCCCAATAATAACCTGCCCAGGGACTGCGGTAAACAATTAGCCGGCTGGAACGTTGATTAATGTGCACTGTCCCTGTAAAAATAAATACATGAAAAAACGGAAGAAAAGAAACACCAGCCGGCCAGATAGGACAAGCTGACAAAATGGGACAAGTCAGCATGCTGGCCAGATAGGACAAAATGGGACAAGTCAGCATGCCAGCCAGATAGGACAAGCTGACAAAATGGGACAAGTCAGCATGCTGTCCAGATAGGACAAGCTGACAAAATGGGACAAGTCAGCATGCTGGCCAGATAGGACAAAATGGGACAAGTCAGCATGCCGGCCAGATAGGACAAGCTGACAAAATGGGACAAGTCAGCATGCCGGCCAGATAGGACAAGCTGACAAAATGGGACAAGTAAGTATGCTGGCCAGATAGGACAAAATGGGACAAGTCAGCATCCCGGCCAGATAGGACAAGCTGACAAAATGGGACAAGTCAGCATGCCGGCCAGATAGGACAAGCTGACAAAATGGGACAAGTCAGCATGCCGGCCAGATAGGACAAGCTGACAAAATGGGACAAGTCAGTATGCTGGCCAGATAGGACAAAATGGGACAAGTCAGCATGCCGGCCAGATAGGACAAGCTGACAAAATGGGACAAGTCAGCATGCCAGCCAGATAGGACAGGTTTGACGGATGGCCAGATAAAACAAGCCGGCCAGATAGGACCATCTCTTGTCCTATCTGGCCAGTCAGGTAAGACAAATCAGCCTGGACAAGTTTGGCCAGCCAGTCAGATAGGATAAGTTGGCCAGACAGCACAAGTCAGTCCGGACAGGTAGGACATGTTCGGCCAGCCGGCCAGAAAAGATAAGTTCAGCCAAATAGGTTAAATAAGGCCAGATAGTAAGTGATTAACTGAGTAGGGGAGAGTGGTACTTCGTCAAACAGTCAGAATAACGATAGCAGCCCATAGATATGTCTAGAACATTGATCTTCCCATATTGATACAGCCCTATGGGCCACTGTGAAAACATACAGCACTACATGCCTTTTTTCAGGACTAACTCCTCCACAGGTTTATTCTGGACAGAGACTGATTGTGAACACTGAGTAGTGTTGTATCTGTCATAGTGTTGTTCTATTCTTGTCCCATTTCTTACTTAACTTCTTAAGGTATAGGGGGCAGCATTTTCACTTTTGGATAAATAGCAATACTTCACATGTCTGGCTGTTTTTTGTATTTTTTTGGTGTGTGTTTTTGTTTTGTACTAAATGGTAAAAGAAAATCCATTAAAATAAAATACACGTATACTGAACAAAAATATAAACGCAACATGTAAAGTGTTTCTCCCATGTTTCATGAGCTGAATGCAGAAACTTTCCATACGCACAAAAAACATATTTCTCTCAACTTTTGTACACAAATGTATTTACATGCCTGTTAGTGAGCATTTCTCCTTTGCCAAGAGCCATCCACCTGAAAGGTGTGGCTTATCAAGAAGCTGATTAAACAGCATGATCATTACACAGGTGCACCTTGTGCTGGGGACAGTAAAAGACACTCTAAAATGTGCAGTTTTGTCACACAACACAATGCCACAGATATCTCAAGTTTTAAGGGAGCGTGCAATTGGCATGCTGGCTGCAGGAATGTCCATCAGAGCTGTTGCTAGAGAATTGAATGGTAATTTCTCTACCAAAGTCATTTTAGGGAATTTGGCAGTATGTCCAACTGGCCTCACAACCGCAGACCATGTATATATTGTGTGGGCAAGTCGGCGAGCAGTTTGCTAGTGGGCAAGCAGTTTGCTGATGTCAACGTTGTGAACAGAGTCCTCCATGGTGGCGGTGGGGTTATAGTATGGACAGGCATAAGCAACGGACAACGAACACAATTGCATTTTGTCTATGGCAATTTGAATGTACAGAGATACCGTGACGATATCCTGAGGCCCATTGTCGTGCCACTCATCACCTGCCATCACCTCATCTTTCAGCATGATAAAGCACGGCCCCATGTTGCAAGGATCTGTACAAAATCCCTGGAAGCTGAAAAAATGTATACATTATGCCCTATATAGGAAATAGGATGCCATTTGGGACCCAACCAGCGTTTCTGAGATACAGGGTTAAGTATGATTTCCCTGAGGATTTAAACACATTGAAAGCCAATGAGAAGCCTGAACGGAAATGGCAGTTACCAGGCAGATTGCCGGAGTAAAGAACTTCCAGCAGAGCTTCCACCAGCCGCAGGGCCGATAGCCGATCATCTCTTCAATGTCCCCATAGAACTTATCAGCTCCTAAGACAGAGAGAGAGAGAAGAGAGAGAGAGAGAGAGAGAAGACAGAGAGAGAGAGAAGAGAGAAAGAGAAGAGAGAGAGCATTGAACAAACTACACAGGTGACGATTTATAGGTTATATGTCAAGACAGCCTAAATGTTATCTGTAGGCTATATCCCAAGTGGGACTGTTGATATGCTTTTGAGTTAGCTAGGCAGCCAGCTGTTGTTGACTTACTCAGTGAAGTGAAAACTTGAGCAATAACCTTTTAAAAGTAAATTACAACAATACTGAGATCATGCTCATGGGCCCCAACTCCCTCATCAAGAGACTTTGTCAACTTTGGCATGACCGGGTTAGTGGAAAATGATAAAGGAAAATATATTTTTAAAAGATGTACAGTTGAAGTCGAAAGTTTACACTTAGGTTGGAGTCATAAAAACCAGTTTTTCAACCACTCCACAAATTTCTTGTTAACAAACTATAGTTTTGGCAAGTTGGTTAAGACATCTACTTGTGCATGGCACACGTAATATTTACAACAATTGTTTACAGACAGAGTATTTCACTGTATCACAATTCCAGCGGGTCAGAAGTTTACATACACTAAGTTGACTGTGCCTTTAAACAGCTTTTTAGAAGCTTCTGATAGGCTAATTGACATCATTTGAGTAAATTGGAGGTGTACCTGTGGAAGTATTTCAAGGTCTACCTTCAAACTCAGTGCCTCTTTGCTTGACATCATGGGAAAATTAAAAGAAATCAGCCAAGACCTCTTTGGGAGCAATTCCAAACACCTGAAGGTACCACGTTCATCTGTACAAACAATAGTACGCAAGTATAAACACCATGGGGCCACACAGCCATCGTACCGGTCAGGAAGGAGACGCGTTCTGTCTCCTAGAGATGAACGTACTTTGGTGCAAAATGTGCAAATCAATCCCAGAACAAACGAGTCCTATATCGATATAACCTGAAAGGCCACTCGGCAAGGAAGAAGCCACTTCTCCAAAACCGCCATAAAAGTCCAGACTACGGTTTCAACTGCACATGGGGACAAAGATCGTACTTTTTGGAGAAATGTTCTCTGGTCTGATGAAACAAAAACAGAACTGTTTGGCCATAATGACCATCGTTATGTTTGGAGGAAAAAGGGGGAGGCTTGTAAACACCATCCCAACCATGAAGCACGGGGGTGGCAGCATCATGTTGTGGGGGGGCTTTGCTGCAGGAGGGACTGGCGCACTTCACAAAATAGATGGCATCATGAGGCAGGACAATTATGTGGATATATTGAAGCAACATCTCAAGACATCAGTCAGGAAGTTAAAGCTTGGTCGCAAATGGGTATTCCAAATGGACAATGACCCCAAGCATACTTCCAAAGTTGCGACAAAAAATGGCTTAAGGACAACAAAGTCAAGGTATTGGAGTGGCCATCACAAAACCCTGACCTCAATCCCATAGAAAATGTGTGGGCAGAACTGAAAAAGCATGTGCGAGCAAGGAGGCCTACAAACCTGACTCAGTTATACTAGCTATGTCAGGAGGAATGGGCCAAAATTCACCCAACATATTGTGGGAAGCTTGTGGAAGGCTACCCGAAACATTTAACCCAAGTTAAACCATTTTAAGGCAGTGCTACCAAACACTAATTAAGTGAATGTAAACTTCTGACCCACTGGGAATGTGATGAAATAAATAAATGCTGATAAATAAATAATTTACACTACTATTATTCTGACAATTCGCATTCTTAAAAGATCCTAACTGACCCAAGACAGGGCATTTTTACATCGGATTAAATGTCAGGAATTGTGAAAAACTGAATTTAAATGTATTTGGCTAAGGTGTATGTATATTTCCGACTTCAACTGTATGTATATATATATATACAGTACCAGTCAAAGGTTTGGACACAACCTACTATTTTCTACATTGTAGAATAATAGTGAAGACAAACTATGAAATAACACATGTAGTAACCAAAAAAGTGTTATATATATTTAAGATTTAAGATTTTTAAAGTAGAATCTCAAATATAAAGTAGTGTGCAAAGCTGCCTTGATGATTCTCTCAACCAGCTTCGTGAGGTAGTTACCTGGAATACATTTCAATTACAGGTATGCTTGTTACAAGTACATTTATGGAATTTCTTTCCTTCTTAATGCGTTTGAGCCAATCAGTTGTGTTGTGACAAGGTAGGAGTGGTATACAGAAGATAGCCCTGTTCGGTAAAAGAGCAAGTCCATATTATGGCAAGAACAGCTCAAATAAGTAAAGGGAAACGACAGCGCATTGTTGCTTTAAGACATGAAGGTCAGTCAATCCGGAAAATATCAAGAACATTGAAAGTTTCTTCAAGTGCAGTCACAAAAAGCCTCAAGCGCTATGATGAAACTGGCTCTCATGAGGACCGCCACGGGAAAGGAAGACCCATAGTTACCTCAGCTTCAGAGCATAACTTCGTTAGAGTTAACTGCACCTCAGATTGCAGCCCAAATAAATCTTTCACAGAGTTCAAGTAACAGACACATCTCAACATCAACTGTTCAGAGGAGACTATGTGAATTAGGCCTTCATGGTTGAATTGCTGCAAAGAAACCACTACTAAAGGACAACAATAATAAGAAGAGACTTGCTTGGGCCAAGAGACACGAGCAATGGACATTAGACTGGTGGAAATCTGTCCTTTCGCCTAATGAGTCCAAATTTGAGATTTTTGGTTCCAACCGCCATGTCTTTGTGAGACGCAGAGTTGGTGAACGTATGATCTCCGCATGTGTGGTTCCCACCCTGAAGCATGGAGGAGGAAGTGTGGTGGTGCTTTGCTGGTGACACTGTCTGTGATTAATTTAGAATTCACGGCACACCTAACCAGCATGGCTACCACAGCATTCTGCAGCAATACGCCTTCCCATCCGGTTTACCCTTAGTGGGACTATCATTTGATTTTCAACAGGACAATAACCCAAAACACACCTCCAGGCTGTGTAAGGGCTATTTGACAAAGAAGGAGAGTGCTGGAGTGCTGCATCAGATGGCCTGGCCTCCACAATCACCTGACCTCAACCCAATTGAGATGGTTTGAGATGAGTTGGACTGCAGAGTAAAGGAAATGCAGTCAACAAGTGCTCAGCATATGTGGGAACTTGGAAGAATATTGGAAAAGCATTCCAGGTGAAGCTGGTTGAGAGAATGCCAAGAGTGTGCAAAGCTGTCATCAAGACAAAGAGTGGGTACTTTGAAGAATCTGAAATCTAAAATATGTTTTGATTTGTTTAACACTTTTTTGGTTACTACATGATTCCATATGTGTTATTTCATATAAATGTATATGTCATCATGGTTAGTGTTCTCCATGGTCAGTCTGTCATCATGGTTAGTGTTCTCCATGGTCAGTCTGTTTGTCACACCCTGACCATAGAAAGCTGTTTATTCTCTATGTTGGTTGGGGCGTGATAGTGACTAGGGTGGGTCATCTAGGTGATTTGTTTGTCTATGTTGGCCTGGTATGGTTCCCAATCAGAGACAGCTGTTTATCGTTGTCTCTGATTGGGGATCATATTTAGGCAGCCATTTCCTCATTTGTGATTTGTGGGATCTTGGCTATGTATAGTTGCCTAGTAGCACTGTTAGCGTCACGGTTCGTTTGTGCGTTATTGTTTTGTGTGGAGTTTCGATTTATTAAAACATGTGGAACTCTACGCACGCTGCGCCTTGGTCTACCCATTTCGACGAACATGACACTGTTCTTATGTTTAGTGTTCTCCATGGTCAGTCTGTCATCATGTTTAGTGTTCTCCATGGTCAGTCTGTCATCATGTTTAGTGTTCTCCATGGTCAGTCTGTCATCATGTTTAGTGTTCTCCATGGTCGGTCTGTCATCATGTTTAGTGTTCTCCATGGTCAGTCTGTCATCATGTTTAGTGCTCTCCATGGTCAGTCTGGCATCATGTTTAGTGTTCTCCATGGTCAGTCTGTCATCATGTTTAGTGTTCTCCATGGTCAGTCTGTCATCATGTTTAGTGTTCTCTATGGTTAGTCTGTCATCATGTTTAGTGTTCTCCATGGTCAGTCTGTCATCATGTTTAGTGTTCTCCATGGTCAGTCTGTCATCATGTTTAGTGTTCTCCATGGTCAGTCTGGCATCATGTTTAGTGTTCTCCATGGTCAGTCTGTCATCATGTTTAGTGTTCTCCATGGTCAGTCTGTCATCATGTTTAGTGTTCTCTATGGTTAGTCTGTCATCATGTTTAGTGTTCTCCATGGTCAGTCTGTCATCATGTTTAGTGTTCTCCATGGTCAGTCTGTCATCATGTTTAGTGTTCTCCATGGTCAGTCTGTTCTTATGTTTAGTGTTCTCCATGGTTAGTCTGTCATCATGTTTAGTGTTCTCTATGGTTAGTCTGTCATCATGTTTAGTGTTCTCTATGGTCAGTCTGTCATCATGTTTAGTGTTCTCCATGGTCAGTCTGGCATCATGTTTAGTGTTCTCTATGGTTAGTCTGTCATCATGTTTAGTGTTCTCTATGGTTAGTCTGTCATCATGTTTAGTGTTCTCCATGGTCAGTCTGTCATCATGTTTAGTGTTCTCCATGGTCAGTCTGTCATCATGTTTAGTGTTCTCCATGGTCAGTCTGGCATCATGTTTAGTGTTCTCCATGGTCAGTCTGTCATCATGTTTAGTGTTCTCCATGGTCAGTCTGTCATCATGTTTAGTGTTCTCTATGGTTAGTCTGTCATCATGTTTAGTGTTCTCCATGGTCAGTCTGTCATCATGTTTAGTGTTCTCCATGGTCAGTCTGTCATCATGTTTAGTGTTCTCCATGGTCAGTCTGTTCTTATGTTTAGTGTTCTCCATGGTTAGTCTGTCATCATGTTTAGTGTTCTCTATGGTTAGTCTGTCATCATGTTTAGTGTTCTCTATGGTCAGTCTGTCATCATGTTTAGTGTTCTCCATGGTCAGTCTGGCATCATGTTTAGTGTTCTCTATGGTTAGTCTGTCATCATGTTTAGTGTTCTCTATGGTTAGTCTGTCATCATGTTTAGTGTTCTCTATGGTTAGTCTGTCATCATGTTTAGTGTGCTCCATGGTCAGTCTGTCATCATGTTTAGTGTTCTCCATGGTCAGTCTGCCATCATGTTTAGTGTTCTCCATGGTCAGTCTGTTCTTATGTTTAGTGTTCTCCATGGTTAGTCTGTCATCATGTTTAGTGTTCTCCATGGTCAGTCTGTCATCATGTTTAGTGTTCTCCATGGTCAGTCTGTCATCATGTTTAGTGTTCTCCATGGTCAGTCTGTTCTTATGTTTAGTGTTCTCCATGGTTAGTCTGTCATCATGTTTAGTGTTCTCCATGGTTAGTCTGTCATCATGTTTAGTGTTCTCCATGGTTAGTCTGTCATCATGTTTAGTGTTCTCCATGGTTAGTCTGTCATCATGTTTAGTGTTCTCCATGGTTAGTCTGTCATCATGTTTAGTGTTCTCCATGGTCAGTCTGTCATCATGTTTAGTGTTCTCCATGGTCAGTCTGTCATCATGTTTAGTGTTCTCCATGGTCAGTCTGTCATCATGTTTAGTGTTCTCCATGGTCAGTCTGTCATCATGTTTAGTGTTCTCCATGGTCAGTCTGTCATCATGTTTAGTGTTCTCCATGGTCAGTCTGTCATCATGTTTAGTGTTCTCCATGGTTAGTCTGTCATCATGTTTAGTGTTCTCCATGGTCAGTCTGGCATCATGTTTAGTGTTCTCCATGGTCAGTCTGTCATCATGTTTAGTGTTCTCCATGGTCAGTCTGTCATCATGTTTAGTGTTCTCCATGGTCAGTCTGTCATCATGTTTAGTGTTCTCCATGGTCAGTCTGTCATCATGTTTAGTGTTCTCCATGGTTAGTCTGTCATCATGTTTAGTGTTCTCCATGGTCAGTCTGTCATCATGTTTAGTGTTCTCCATGGTCAGTCTGTTCTCATGTTTAGGGTACTTTTACATACTTCTTTTATGTGATTTTATAACAGTTGATCCTGCTGGTTTCCTTGTGTATGTAAAGAGACTAGTATTAACTGTACATGTTTAAACAGGATGTATATGCTTGTAGAAAACAACAATGATAGATCCTATATTTTCCTAATGGTACAGAAGCTTACTGTGTCCTACCATAGAACCAGGAAATCGAGACGGTTTCGAAGAAGACGAGGAAGAGGAGGCACATCCCGCTGGCAGAGTAGTAATCAAACAGCTTGAAGACGTACAGACCACCCTGGGGAAGCAGCCATAGAGGGTTGTTAAAAGCCTACACACACACACACACACACACACACACACACACACACACACACACACACTCTGTTACCTGTGTAATGTTGGAGAAGCCGATGAGGAAGGAGATTAGACAGACGCCGAGGATAAAGACCTTCTTCCTCTTCCTCAGCACCATGGGGAACTCATCCATCAGAGCTGTGACGAAGCCCTCCACAGTACAGAACTACAGGCAGAGCACACAGGTTAACACACACACACACACGTTGGCTCACTCAGGTCTTGCACCAGAGAACACTAACAGGCTACCAACTTCTGCAGGGCCACCTGGACGCTTCTGTTGAAAATGAAAATAACAGTGGTAATTCTATGTAATGTCTACTCAGTAGCAACAAGCCACTTGTAACATATCTACCTGCCGTTCTGTTATTCTCTTTGTTCTGCTGTAATGAACTGTACCGTTGGCTTGTCTGTTGTCTGTCTGGTTCTCACCACTAACACCTCTCTTCCCTTCCTAGTTATCTGGGTGCCAGGTGACTCTAGGTGGGATCCTCACCTGGCTGTCTAGCCCCAGCATCATCAGCATGGAGAAGAACAGGATGGCCCACAGGGAGGACATGGGCAGCTGAGTCACAGCCTGGGGGTAGGCCAAGAACGCCAAGCCTGGGCCTTGAGTTAGACACCACACCAAACACAGTGAGCTAAATCTGGGCCTTGAGTTAGACACCAAACCACATCATTGAGCCTCAGCCCACATTGCATAATCACACTTCACTGCACACCTCAAATGGACACAGTAATGCACACCATGGTAATAATTGTGCCATATGAAATCTCTTCTGTTGAATAAAAAGCATAGGTTTTACTTCCTTCATGTATTGTATCTTACATGTATCTAAGAAACCAATCATTCACTTGGCTTCATTTTTCAATTGATGAGTTGATTAGGAGCACTATTACCCCTTTAATCTTATGTCAGAAGAAGTGCTGCTGATTTGAATTCTTCCCCTCTAATCAGGGACTAATTCAGACCCTCTGGCACAAGTTGAGTGGAGTCTGTGGCCAATCAGTGGCATTAATCAATTCATTACTTTTACTGTATCAAGAAGAAGATAACCAGTGAACCTATAGTAAATGTGTCAAACTCATTCCACGGAGGGCTGAGTGTCTGCGGGTTTTCCCTCCTCCCTTGTACTTAATTGATTAATTAATGTCACTAATTAGTAATGACCTCCACTCCCTTGGTTGTCTAGGTCTTAATTGAAAGGAAAAACCAGAATCACACAGACATTAGTCCTCCATGGAATGAGTTTGACTCCCCAGCTAAAGAGTCTGAACATACTCTATATTTTATTTAGACATTGTCCTTTCCAGCACTGTTTCAGAAACTATAGTGGATGTATATTTAGACCAGGTCAGTACAGCTCGGTTTGACTCTGTAGTGTTAATCAGGAACAGCTGACTTCGACGTCAGCAACAGTGAATGCTGCAGGAGGGTGAGCTAACTGCACTGTACCGGAGGCAGCTAGTTCCTGGACAGGCTTCTTGGTGATGTACGACATGAAGCCCACAATGGAGAAGATGACGAAGCCCGCAAACATGCTGGTGAAGGAGTTTATACAGCACACGATGAGGGAGTCCCTGACAGGAGAAGAAAACACAACCCATGTTTGGTATTGGTAAGTAGACAGGACACTATAATGGAACACCACGGAAGAAAGGAACAAGAAAAGGACAGAACAAATTAAAGTAAATAGAAGAAAGAGGGATTAGAACCCAGAAGTATAGAATCAAAGCAAATAGAGGAAAGAGGGAGTGGAACCCAGAAGTATAGATTCAAAGCAAATAGAGGAAAGAGGGAGTGGAACCCAGAAGTATAGAATCAAAGTAAATAGAGGAAAGAGGGAGTGGAACCCAGAAGTATAGAATCAAAGCAAATAGAGGAAAGAGGAAGTGGAACCCAGAAGTATAGAATCAAAGTAAATAGAGGAAAGAGGGAGTGGAACCCAGAAGTATAGATTCAAAGCAAATAGAGGAAAGAGGGAGTGGAACCCAGAAGTATAGATTCAAAGCAAATAGAGGAAAGAGGGAGTGGAACCCAGAAGTATAGATTCAAAGCAAATAGAGGAAAGAGGGAGTGGAACCCAGAAGTATAGAATCAAAGTAAATAGAGGAAAGCGGGATTAGAACCCAGAAGTATAGAATCAAAGTAAATAGAGGAAAGAGGGAGTGGAACCCAGAAGTATAGAATCAAAGTAAATAGAGGAAAGAGGGATTAGAACCCAGAAGTATAGAATCAAAGTAAATAGAGGAAAGAGGGATTAGAACCCAGAAGTATAGAATCAAAGTAAATAGAGGAAAGAGGGAGTGGAACCCAGAAGTATAGAATCAAAGTAAATAGAGGAAAGAGGGATTAGAACCCAGAAGTATAGAATCAAAGTAAATAGAGGAAAGAGGGAGTGGAACCCAGAAGTATAGAATCAAAGCAAATAGAGGAAAGAGGGAGTGGAACCCAGAAGTATAGAATCAAAGTAAATAGAGGAAAGAGGGATTAGAACCCAGAAGTATAGAATCAAAGTAAATAGAGGAAAGAGGGAGTGGAACCCAGAAGTATAGAATCAAAGTAAATAGAGGAAAGAGGGAGTGGAACCCAGAAGTATAGAATCAAAGCAAATAGAAGGGTTCCATCATCTAGGTTTTTAACATGTAACAGAGGTGGTTTGATGAGCCTTACCTGAAGATGTGCGTTAGCTCCCTGAGAAAATGCACAGGCTTTAGCTCATTCTTGATGCACACATGAGACCCAGGTTTGAAACCAGTGGGTCACTAACAGGGGCATAAGGCATAAAGGAGAGGCTGTGGGGGTTGTTTACCTGTACACGTCGTTGTTGAAGGAGTTGTAGCTTCCCAAGGCGATGAGCGAACCCAGACCCAGTCCATAGGAGAAGAAGATCTGAGTGGCAGCGTCCAGCCACACCTGGGAGAGTAGTCAGACAAACACACACACACATTTTTTAAGGACAGTTTTCAAGACATTAAACATATCTTATTTTTCCTGTTGACATTTCAGTGTGTGCATAGGCATATGGTCTGTGAGTGTGTGACTCTTAGGGGCCACCGTACCTCAGACTTGAGGAGTTTGTTGAAGTCGGGGGTGATGTAGAAAAGGATGCCCTCCTTGGCCCCGGGGAGAGTGACCCCACGAAAAAACAGGATGAACAGCATGAAGTAGGGGTACGTGGCGGAGAAATAGACCACCTGAATAACAGATAGGGACAGAGAAATAGACCACCTGAATAACAGATAGGAGACAGAGAAATAGACCACCTGAATAACAGATAGGAGACAAAGAAATAGACCACCTGAATAACAGATAGGAGACAGAGAAATAGACCACCTGAATAACAGATAGGGGACAGAGAAATAGACCACCTGAATAACAGATAGGGGACAGAGAAATAGACCACCTGAATAACAGATAGGGGACAGAGAAATAGACCACCTGAATAACAGATAGGAGACAGAGAAATAGACCACCTGAATAACAGATAGGAGACAGAGAAATAGACCACCTGAATAACAGATAGGAGACAGAGAAATAGACCACCTGAATAACAGATAGGGGACAGAGAAATAGACCACCTGAATAACAGATAGGAGACACAGAAATAGACCACCTGAATAACAGATAGGGGACAGAGAAATAGACCACCTGAATAACAGATAGGAGACAGAGAAATAGACCACCTGAATAACAGATAGGAGACAAAGAAATAGACCACCTGAATAACAGATAGGAGACAGAGAAATAGACCACCTGAATAACAGATAGGAGACAGAGAAATAGACCACCTGAATAACAGATAGGGGACAGAGAAATAGAACACCTGAATAACAGATAGGAGACAGAGAAATAGACCACCTGAATAACAGATAGGAGACAGAGAAATAGACCACCTGAATAACAGATAGGAGACAGAGAAATAGACCACCTGAATAACAGATAGGGGACAGAGAAATAGACCACCTGAATAACAGATAGGAGACAGAGAAATAGACCACCTGAATAATAGATAGGGGACAGAGAAATAGACCACCTGAATAACAGATAGGAGACAGAGAAATAGACCACCTGAATAACAGATAGGAGACAGAGAAATAGACCACCTGAATAACAGACATGGTGTATTGGTGAGGAGTGAAAAGGTGGGTAGTTGACTAACTAAAAATCCCAGATGAAGGTGAACTTCCAGCCTCAATGGTACATGAGCAGACTGAAACATTCCCCACTAGGGACTGAAACATTCTACTTCCTGCTCGCCTTCCTCTCCTGACAGAGATCTGTGAACGTTTGTCAAATAATGATTGTGTTTAATTGGTAAATTCCATCAAGGCCAGGGCCTTGGGGGAGTTAATTTTCTGCTTTGTGCAGTTCACATTAAATTCCAATTACCCTCGGAGCAGAATGCGAAGATGTGTTCCTTGCTCATACATTTATTTTCTTAAAAAGTGAGCGTTAATTTAACACCCCCTAACTCGACACAGTTGTTAAGGTATTTTTTTGCCAGGTTACCGTTATGGAAGGAGGCTGTGATCTGATGCATGTTTCAGGATTTAACTATTGTATATGATGATGCTGAAATGGATTTAGACATTATATCAATTGTATTGTGGTTGATGTGTCTTACAGGTGACGAGAGTTTTTTCATTAAATACCTTTTGCAAGAGAGAGAGAAGGTAACCCCAAACAGTTTCAGCTGGACTTTCACCTAAAGAATTAGAATTAGCCCAGCAGGAGAAGCTCTCCCTTGATAAAGATACCCCCACCCCGAGCGGGTCAGACCAGACCTCTTCATTATGTAACCCCACAGACAAGCAGCCCCCAGGGGAGAGTCAACCTCCCAGCACAGATTACCACTCCCTCATTGAAATGAAGGACAAATTCACCCAGCTGGAGGTAAGGCAGGTGGAGCTGGAACAGCAGGTGATTACACTTCAGTCAGCACAGACCCAGACAACAGTCCAGCACAACAACACCCCCTTAACCAGACCCGGAATGCTGGAGTTGGAGAGAGACATATCTGCACTCTGGACAGTGGTGAGACAACTTCAACAGGAGAAAGAGCAGGATCAAGAGAAGAACAGAGCACTAGAGGAGAGGATCAGACTGCTGGTGGAGGAGAGATTGAGGGGGATGGAGGAGAGGTTGAGGGGGACGGCGTGTGACAGAGAACAACCCAGTAGAGAGGTGGCCACCCCCACAGAGAAGCCAGCAGAACAGCCCACCTCAGCACCCGACAAAAGTCTCGACACCACAGCAGAACAGTCCACACCAGACCCTGACCATAGAGTCGACATCGCAGCAGAACAGACAAATGAAGAACCCCAAGCCCAGCGGCTCTCACCCCCTCTGAGCACCCCCCCTGTCAGCCACCCTGATAGCCCTTCTGACAACCCCCCCACACCCACTGAGGACAAACACAAGACACAGATTGTACTACTTATCAAATGGGAAATATATAGAAGAAAAACATTTTTTTTCCCAAACACAGTGTGTCTAAACTCTGGTGTCCAAACACCCAGCGTACCCTAGACCTTCTGTCTGAGGACCAACTAGGCTCACCTAGCACATAATAATACACACAGGCACAAACGACCTGAGAGCACAGCAGGAAAGGGTGGCCGCAGCACTGAAGGGAGTGATTGAAAAGGCTTCTTCTACTTTCCCCAACGCACAAGTGGTTATCTCCGCCCTGCTACCACGAAAAGACTTCCACCCTGCCACAATACAGCGGGTAAACGCAAGTATTTCTCGTGACTGTGCCTCAAAACCAAATGTTTTCCTGGCCCACCACTCCACCCTGGACTTGAACAGCCTCTATGACCAGGTCCACCTCTACAAGGCAGCAGGGCACGTTTGCCCGAACTCTAAAGGACATCGCTCTCAAACGTATCCCCAACACTTCACACAGGAGCAACAGATCAATAGACACCCCACCCAGACCAGCGAGACAACCCTCCAGACCTGCAGGACCCCCCCCCCTGGACCTACACATAGAGGACCCACGCCAAGAGGAATTACATCCAGACCACAGCACCCCCAGACACATCCACACCCACCCCACACCCCACCCAACAACACCCCCCCACGTCAACCATGCCCACACCCCATTTAGGCCCCCTCAGATCAGACCTATGCCACTCCTGCCCACCCCATGCACCCCACCCCCGCAAAGAGGGCCTCAACATGGAAGCCACTTATACGCCCAGGTAGTGAGCGGGAAAACAGTCCCAACCCCCACTCTCACACGCCCAAGCCAATGGCATGTACCAGATGCTCAGCAGGCTCTGCTCACACTTACTGGCCTGAGGACAAACCACAACCAACAATATTGGACACTCTATAGAACAAAAAGCCTTCACTATATCATCCTGGAATATCCATGGCCTGAGGTCATCTGCCTTTGGCCTAAAGAGCAGAAACCCAGACTTCACCAAAGAAATCGGTAATACAGACATTGTCATCCTGCAAGAAACCTGGTATAGAGGAGATGGACCCACTGGTTGCCCTCTAGGTTACAGAGAGCTGGTAGTCCCACTAATTATCAAAATCCAGAAAAGAGCCGTTAAATTCTATAACCACTTAAAAGGAACGATTCCCAA